>NC_079460.1:37194598-37496649 GCF_026250575.1 Diorhabda carinulata | reverse complement strand
TATGAGAAGCAAACTGTTTATGATGATATTTCTTATTATATGCTTCGATATAAAAATAGATCTCCAAATGGTGTGACTCGGAGAAGTGTGTCGCACGTTAGTTTTTCTTTAACCGCGCGGGGAGAAAAACAATATTGATGTAGTTAGATACAGAATTTTTGAGGTTTGTCATCATTGTATCTTTGTCCTATATAGCGAAAAATACATTCTGATCGGTGAAAATAGCCTGAATAGGATAGGATATAGAACGAAACCTTGTAGAATGTTGTTCAAAATTTTCATGGGGATCAGAACAGTTATTTCATTGCACTGAATGAGATTTTATTGTTCACATCAGATACAAAAAGCTCAATCACGCATGAAATGACTAAAAATAAAGCTGAAGTTGTAAATGCTTTTATTTTCTCCTTTGAAATATTTTTACTTTACTTTGAGCAATTTCTGCATCAGAATTTTTCCTAGCATTTGTTGGTAGAATCTACTGAATATAAATTTTATTGTGAGCTAATAAATATATGGTATGAACACAACTTACCCACAGTTAATAAGCTGATTCGAAAATTTCATCCGACTGACGTTAGAAAATTGATTTTATAGATTAAAGAAAAGTACCTTCGATATACTAATTAAAATGCAAATTGATATTTTTTGTTGGCATTGTAAACGTCAAAGGTAAATATATACGTTCAAGTTTTGAATTTTGATATCAGTTTTTTAGTATTCACTGCTTTCCACCGAAGGTTATTTGAGTCTCTATAATTATATTTGAACCACTATTTTATATTCCAAAAAATACAATATCGTATTTAATTAAAAGATGGTTCGTATCGTAAGTATTAGAAGACACAAAAGTTTCAAAAATAAATGGGAAAACTGTATAATTAACTTTTACATTAAAAAAGTTTTGTATATTTTCTTATATTTGTGTAAAACTCTGTGTAAATACCATAACAATAGCTTAAAAATTCTTCTGACAGACGCATGTTTGATAACATCATAAATTAAGAACAAAAAAAATTACAAATATGTATTATCATTTAATGTGCAATCATTGTAGAGATTGCACTATTCCAGTTATTCATAACTTATAATTAGAATTAAATCTAATCAGATAATCATAATAGTTTTGTTTCCAATCAAAATTACCTAATAATCTAATCCTCGTCTAGCCTATAAAACAAAAAACTCGTCTGTAAACCGAGGAAGACGTAATAAAAGTCACTCATCAGACAGTAAAAATAATCATCTCTATGATTTCATTACTGCAGTGTTTAATAACAACTGGGTTGAATTTTGGTTAAGAATATTTTGTTCGTGTTTGTAACGTGAATATTCATTGTGAAACACGTTGCCCCGTCCAGGAGGTGAAATGGTGAAAAATAATTACTTTATTATGCTCCATAGCGAAGTTTAATATTCATGAGCAGAAACACTTTGTGTACACTTAATTTTAGGACTGAGGCACCCTTTTCTTTACTATTATGGACGAGAATAACGCACACTATGACATTTTCACTCATTCTTGGGATAAAAGTGTCACAAGGGATATATTTCACACATTTCCTTTTGTCTCGTTTTTCTTACCATAGTTAGGCATCAGCCGAAAATGAACGCTTCCTACTAAAATATGTCTTATCAAATACATTATCGATCAATTAATAAAAAATTGGCGGCAAGTTGATTCTAACCTTATTATATGTGTATTATTAAGATTAGAAATATGAGGACATACATCTACAAATACTTTTGATAAATACATATTATAATCATATAGAAAAAAGCTTTGTAGGCAAATTAAGCGGGAGTTACATGGAGAAAATTCTTTAAATAAAACGCAATAGGATCAAATATTATAAACACTTTGTCAGCATTTATTTTATTATAAATACGAATGTTGTAAATAACTTTTTAATGAACGAATTATAGTTAATTCGCTTTTGAAATTAATTTTGTTCATTTAACTCTAAAAAATTATTGTAATTCACGAACTTTTTTTGTGAAATTATGAGTAAGATTTTATAAATAAGTAATACTTTTCATCGACCGATCTTTATTGTATAGAATAGATAATGTATAGTGAAAGTTATTCTATATTACCAGTATTATTAGAAGTAACACACCACTAAGTGATAATTTATTTGTTTTTATAATAAACAAGGCTATGGCCTTAATCAGAGCAGACTGTGATCAAGATTTCATTTTTGCCCATCATCACAAAATTTATTACCTGTTTACAAAAGTCGTATATTACGGATATTTTCCATTTGCGTGGATTGAGCATAACAAAATATTTTAAAGACGTCATTTTTATCAACATATTAACGATTTTAGTGATATATCAAGATTTTGGGTTCTTGTATCGAGAGTTCTGCGATACAGTTCACTGTCATTACATTTTGAGCTAGTGCAGAGAGCAGTAGCACTGGGTTGGCATATCGTATTCAGCTATGATCTTGATTCTATTTAGGTGTGCAGTATGGTCATAGAAGGATAAACTTCCACTGTCGAGAGTTTGTTGTTTAAAATCATGCGCCCGGGACTGTTGGAGTAAGGGTTTTGGAGGTTATCTCCCATGGAACCCGACCTTCATGTTTGTTTATTCGTTATATTGCTGATATCCTGGAAAATAATCCACTGCTTCATCTGAAGATTAACGTCCACAAGTTGTTTTTCAGCAAAGTATCGCTCGATCACGTTAACGTTTTGCAGTGTCCACCTTGATTACCAGATTTAAATCCTATCGAACAAATGCGGGATATGATGTCCACTACTCTAGACATCGATCCCCTCCTTTTGTTGATGCCTAGACGTGTATACGGAATATAATTCCTTGCAAATGTTACCATTCATTTTTTTATTTTATACAATTAAGTTCAAGCACTATTTATTATTCCAACATAGAGAGAATGTTGCAATTTTTGTATTCCATTTACCCACAAATATGATAGGATTTATTTTGGCAAGTTTCACCCGTCTACATCTCAGACTCATATAAGCCCACTTAATCTGTTTATATGTTCATTGTTCAGACACTGACCTTGAACTTATAACAACGAACGTTTTGTAAATGGACTTACATGGAATTATAACAAATGTATAACCAACTTACAAAAACTATGTCAAATCCACTAATGGTCTTTTAAGATATTCTCTATATTACTTCAGATATGTAAATGAATAACAAAAACATTCCACTTGCCAAATGAATTGATTTTCTAATGAGCCTCGAAAAGTAATACTCTTCTCTCCACCCCGATTTTCGAGACGTGAGTATTCTGGAGTTGATACGAGGTCTGGCTATTGACTAACGAGACTAGTTACGGAAAAGGGCTTTATTATAAAAAATATTCTACATTTTTTCAATTTAACGAGAAATTTGAGATTGATACGTCGCTTCTTTGTTTTTCAGAACACATGGTTTCTGTCTCGAAAATAAAACACGTTCGTTTCAAACCGCTACTGCGCAATTACTATAATAGTGGCGTAAACGTGTTTTGGGACGTGCATAGACATCTAGATACCCAACGCACTACTCGTTTTTTACCCCACCCGTGTATGGCGCCTTCTAGGTGCGCAGTCTCGTTATTTAATAGCCAGACCTCGTACTATTCTTCCACCTACAAGGAAGGAAGAAAATAGAAAACAATATTTGCAACATACAGCAAATTTATTTTGTCGTCGAAGTTTAAAGTTTAGATTTATGAATACTGAATTTTGTGTAATAAATTGTCATCTATTAGAATCAATTTTTCTTAGCAATAACCATAAAAATAAATCAAAAATTGCGGCAAACAAAATAATTATATTTATAGTGTGTTTAAATAGTTTGTTAAACATTTTGATACACTCTTTAAATTTCCTATATCCATTTCCATAGATTTATTGAAATATCACTGAAACTACGGAGATCCTATTAAAAACCATTTTTATCTCCTTGGAATTCCGCCATTTCATCATGTTTTGCTCAAAAAACATGAAATATTAGCTCACTTACAATGTGTTTTGTTTCTAACTGCTAATATCTCGATTTCGAGATATTATTAAAATTTGGGAGCGTTTCATTGAAATGTCATTGTGGTAGTCAGATATATTCCAAATAAAATCAATTTTATTTTAGATTCGTGTTTCATAACGTGGGGCCCACGCCCCACATGGGAGTAATTTGATGGTAAAAAGGGGCAATTCTAAAATGGATTCGGTACGAATTTAATCCTTTTTCTCTGATCCATTTGCAGTGCATTTCAGTGCCAAAAAGATAGAAAAAAGCAAATTCTCAAATAATTCCGGTTCGTAAATATTATAAATTCGTTTGACGGGACCAAAATATCAAGTGAATTTTTGGCGTCGTCAAGTTAACCTCCCTATGACAGACGGCAGGCTCTGCGTGGGCCCCCGGACGCTTTGAAATCCACTAAACAATGCATCTGAATCAAAGAAAAATTTAAAAAGAAGGTAAGCTGAAGGGACTCGTTAGAAATCTGTGTTCCGATTACTCGCACGAGCACCAACCGACTCGGGAACAGTTGAGTCAAACAAGGGGCGTTGTAAACCAATATCAACTGAGTTTGATAAACATTTCTTCCAATCATACTCTGTATTTAGTTGTAGATTTCATCTGAATCTCTTTATTTTTCCAACTTTTCATTAATTTAAAACTTAAAACTTGAAATTTAGATGATGTAGCCAATGTTAGTGGATATGTCTGATCAAGAGGAAGTCGCAGCAAAATTATGAGTCAGTTGAAAGTTTATTTTATACAAAAGGGACGATGGCATGTCTTTGTGAGGAAACATAGTTCAAATACCCAAATTTGACCAAATATGGAAGAAAACTATTGTCACCTTCATATTTAGCTGGATTTAGTGCTGTAAATGCTTAAAAAGAAATAGTCTGGATACAACAGAGCAGGGAAACTTCAGACTAAAACTAACGAAATTGGAACATAAAATATCTGTGAAGAAAGCATCAAGCGTAAAGATGTCACTAAATTCGAAATATTAAATTATTATAGAAAAATTCTTTATTAACATTCGAATTTGAACTTTAGTTTCCTAATTGAACAATTAAATTTTTTAATATTAAAAATTATGTATATGTTACATAGGGGGCATAAGAATTTTAGAAGGACTTGGGTAGGACATGGCGCAAAAAAGGTTGGGAAACACTGTTGTAGAAATGTATTATTTTGATAATACTACATAATATTGCAAATCACTAAATTTTCAAAATAACTATTATCATTTATTGTGCCGTTGGGTTTATCGCTACCAATAAATATGGATATCGTCACAAAAATGGTTGACTATATTGATGATAAATACGTCTGAATTTCTCTAACTCTGAAACAAAACATTTGTCACACACAATATGTGGTCACAGACTAAAAATTCTAAATAAGTTTTCTCATATTTGCTAGATAGAATTGTTGACGTAATGCCATTTCCAGATATATTCTTTTCGCTAGCAATCCCCACATAAATATATATTTTCCAACTTTTCAACAGCAATAGAACAATCAATCTTTCCGACTCCCCGGGAAGCACACAACATGAAATATGTGTATATTTGCTGAATTATAAAATTTAGGTCGACGTGTGCTAGAGAAGAGTATTTAAGACGTATTGAATTGAATCCATCTTCTAGATTGAGTAAATAGCGATATGCTAATTGTATTTTAGCAACACTTAAATTAATAAATATATGTTTGCACAAAAGCCACACATCACAATATGTGCAGTGATAGTGAATATTATGCAGGATAAGACTCAATTTATAAAAATAAGAAACTACCAATAGGCTGGTAATTTGGGCTTTCGACGCCATAATAATGTACCACCAATTGTTATCGTTAACGTCATTTAACGGATTCGGAGCAATCTGGAAACAAATTCCAGTGCCTCACGATTCATGCCCGAAACAATCCTATAATTTGCATGACATGAATTAACTACTCAATGTGCTGACATCATCAATTACTTCTCTAATGGTTATTAGTTGAATATGCAATAAGTATCAGTCAATATTTATAGATGTTTTAGACTGTATAATTGGTTTAGAATTCATCCCGTTGGTTTAGTAGCAGTTTTATTCAATTTTTCATTTTAGTTAAGTTATGAAAATCATTTTGTGAGGCACGAATATTACTTGACTACATACTGAAAAGTTTGTATAATTTTTTGTACAATATATCATCACACCCACATACACAACATCTGAATACGTGACTAAACCCGTCTCTTTTGTATTTTCTTGAATATTCATGAAGGGGCATATTTCACGAGGAATTCAATACTTCTGATTTTCAATGGATGTAATTTGGAATAGCGGACCTCACTTATTTTTTTGATTCTATACTTGAAGCATGCTTTTCATTGGATGAGTGTTAGAAAGGTACGTAAATAAGAGGCATGAAATTCTGAATTATTTGAATGGATGAAATAATATATATTTTGCTCGTTATTTAACACATTATAGTCATACTGTACACAATACTGCATAAATGGGTTGACCAAGGGTTAATAGCAATAGAAATATTGAACAAAACTCAATCTTTCCTTATACTAGACAAAAGAGAAATCTTGTTGACCTCCGCATGTCCCCCAAACTGTAACCTATTTTTTATAGCGCTTTTGTGGATGAAATTATAGTGAACTTATTCAATCCCCATTTGAAATATATTATCAGTTATTCGTAGCTCAGTCTTTTTTCTGATTCATTAGATTAGATAAAAATATCGAAAAGCAATTTATTTATCACAATCTGAATTTCGAGCCGATAGAACTGTTTTCATTCCCTCCTTGAAAAATATCTGACATCTATCAATATTTTTTATACTTTTTTACCAGCATTCATCTGAATAATTAACAAAAATTATAATATATTATCGTCACAAATGAATCAAATTTGTAGGATTGCACTTGAATTTTTAGAAACTCTTATTTTTCAAATAATAATCGAACTAAAACCATCATGATAACTCGATTAATTGATTAGTATCACAGGACGTATTTATTCTCACGTAATGGCTCTCGATTCCTATGACAAACGGTATGTAATCTCGGCAAGAATCTAGAATTGAGCCATTTTATTATCCCAATATTATAGTTATAGTTATATAGTTAGAGAAATAGTTTCCACTCTATTCGACTACTAAGATATTAAATATCTATGGTTTTCTTGTGGTTAGCCGAGTCAATAATTATTCGTGTAAATGATAGAACCAGCAAAGCCGAACACAGGTTATGTACATTCACAAAAACAATTATAGTAATATTTTAAAGATTGAAGGGTTGCAAAGGATGCAAACGACTTTTTTGTATTGCTCTTTAACAAACTTCTTGACAAAAAAGCCGCAGTGAGCCATTTTATTTTGAAACATTAAAAGAAATGAGAATTACTGTTATAAAAACAATAATGCTGGTATATAAGGAGTGACTTTAACGGTAAGAACGCATCTCAAGTAAATATTAGTTTGATAATTCTTCCCTCGAGTATTATACAAGAAAATTTGGGGTGGAATTCGAGAGTAGAATAAATAGGCGCATTTTTAAAAATAAACGCGTATCCACGCAGAAATTTATTGAGAATATGTTGAATTAGTATTTTGTACTTTCGGTACATAAGCTTTAGTTTTTTTAATGTTCAAAGTTGCGAAATCAGAGCTTATATTTGAATATATATTTTCTAATTTATACATTCGTACATTATGAATTTTTAATGGATGATTACGTATGTCCATGTAGTGTATTTGACGGAATAAATAATTCTCCACTTCTATATAATAACCAGGGACGGCTCATGCTCAATGGTTAACAATCCGTAACTTTTACAGGGACAACATGTACAATTTAAAGATAGCAAAAATGAAATTTTCAATTTTTAAACAAAAAGGTACTCTTCGTTCAACTCGATAAAATTTATGGCGTAGATATCTAGATTTTTAGATCGTTGTTCAAGCTAAGGAAACCGTTTGCCATGAAGAAACATTCTGAAAAAAATTATCATAAATTGTAATTATCTATTGAAAATACTTACAGGAGGTATTAACACAAATTCCAGCATATCTAATTGAGCTGCATACTGTAGAACATCGTGTTACTTACATAAGGAACAATTTGAAATGTAGAAAAATTCAGTTGGTTAGTCTACAACTTAACAAATAAAAAAAACGAGTGCAATAAATGTTCGAAGTGGGCACCAAGAAATGTTAAATTGTGTTTCAATAAATAATTACAATTTATGATAATTTTCTTTGGAATGTCTCTCTATGGTGAAAAGTTTTGGCATGTATAACGATCTAAAAATCTACATATCTCCTAAACCATAAATTCTATCGAGTTAAACAAAGATTGTTGAACAATCGATTGAAAAATTCATTTTTATAATCATCAAATTGTACAGATTGTCTCTGTAAAAGTTACGGAATGTTAACCATTGGCTATGAGCTGTCCCTGGCCTTCAGATAGTAGGGTAGAATTATTTATTCCGTCAAACACACTACATGGACTAAATTATATTCCTTGTAAACCACACACAGCCTTAAGAACGTTAAATTCAACTGGCAAATTCAATAAGCATATGAATAATACATATATAGACATGTCTTTGCATCCAATATTACTTTTGCAATCAAAATAAAACTTTCAAACATCGCTCTTGTCTACGCATAGGCCTACTAGTTATTTGTTTGATACATTTGTAAGTTGATGGACAGAATTATGTTTGCACAGAAAACTCCACCTTATATACGAGTAGGTACTTATTTTTTAATTGGGAGACTTCTTTCTTATTGAAATCGAAGACCCTGTTATCAACGATAACCACATATTCTTTATGAATCTTAAGAAGTTATCGAAACAGTGATTCACCAGATAATTGCTTTCAATGTGTATTGAAAATTGATAATGGGAAAAAAGACTTGTTGTGATCACAAAAAATTTTCATTTAGAATTAGAAAGTTTTGTTCATGACAACAAAATCAATTCATTAAATCACTTCCTACTCATTTTCTTTGAGAAGCAACTTTATTTTCTCATAACCTGAAATAGATTTCATATTTGTAATTATAATGGAACTTGATTGAAATGTCAGGCATCTGCATAAGAGTATATCTCCCGTTGTGAATCTGACAGAGAAAGTTATTTCTTTGGATAATTAGTAATTAGTGGCCCTGTTAATTTGAAAAGTTCACCGTTTCTTATCACTGCTTCTATTAAGACTTTTATGCTTATATAAATATAGTAACTAAATAAATAATCCGTTGAAATTCACCCCTGTTCCGCTCAATTTATTCGTGTATCCAAAAAATTTGTTGATAAAGTTAAAAGCAGCTTTGCTGCTTCAATATTTATTTTGAAACTCGAAATACTCTGCTCGTTGTTCTAAAATCATACTTTCTTCGTTCAGAAGATATGTTTAGCGCTTTAAATTTTCAGTTAAAGATCTAGAAGTTTTATATGACCTTTTACTAGCTTTATAAATTGGCACAAATCTAGTAGGAAAATAAAGTATTCAAATAATGAAGTGTACTGATTGATGACATCAAAAAATCATTGCCTTGTTATGTAGATTTCTGATCACACGAGGTCTCTTCTGAATGTAAAATGGTTTAAAAAACACAGATGAAAATTGACGTTTCGACATATTTCGTTCTTTATAAAAATATTGACATTGATAATCTACATACTTATACCAATCAATATATCACCTACAATATGAATATCAATAGTAATGGAACGCCTTGATGAAACTGTCTCAAGAACACTTAACATGAATATTCCATTCTTTTTCTATAATTTCAATAATTGCGCTACTACTGTACCAACAAATTAAATTGAAAGTATAAATAAAACATTCAATTCTTATCATAAAAAACTTTCAATCACAATCGACATCGAACAAAATAATAGAATTAGTTTTGTTGATTGCACATTATATAAAATTGAGATTACATAAAAACAGATTTGGTCCTCAAGATATTTAAACATCAGTTTGGCTAATAGAGCTATCCAACTAACAGATTTTATATGCTTAGCATTAAAAAAAGTTATCTTGAAAAAAATGATTCATGCATCGACCTAAACATTGGATCAATAATAGTCTCTAGATTTCTCAAATCTATTATCTCTGAAATTGTTCTCTAAGCAAATAGTTCTCCAGGACGCGACGAGAATATTTCCGGCATACGTAAAGATACTGGTTTTTGTGTGTTTAGTAATTACGTAATTATGCAAATTGCATATATGAAAATAATTTACTGTTACTTCCACATAACATTGAGATGTGCTTCGCTGAACAATGTGAACGCAGAACAAGATAAAAACAAAATCTGAAAGGAATACCAATGCTCAGCGTGTGTCCTTTCCCTATCTTCCAAAAAAATCTCCCAACCGTAGGATGGCAAATTTAATTCCATTTTTATATTCAAAGTTATTTCATGAGCCACTGAAAAAACATGAGTACTTCGTTTTCTGAGCAAATAGTTTTATTAAGATCTAACAGGCATAACGTTAACATTAATAAAACTTTGGAAGCACTTGGTTTTACGAGGAGACGTAGCTACTCTAAATCCCCGGTAACTATACATTCTAGCTTAATCTTCACATACAAAATTTCCGTATATCAAATTCTAAAGATGCGATCTTTTTCGTTTTCTGGAAGGGACGGAGCCTTGTACTTAAACCAGAAAGGAAGTCAGTCAAGAGGAAATTTGTAGAATACGGATTCATTTAAATGAATAGTGGAGTGTGTTATACATGTGAAATATGGGATTATATTAGTGGTAAATCTAAATATTCATTGTATTTTTGCCACGAATATCTAGTAAATGCATAATAATATATATTATGATTTATTGTTAAAATAGATTACCAATTATCTATCAAATTTTATTTTGATCTTAACTATACTCTAACTCTAACTATATTTTAAAATTAAAATAATTTTAGAACTGAAGCCAATGATTTCATGAAATTAATATTTAAATTTAAAACACGGAATGATTTAGTATTTAGTGTTATTATACTTGTGGACTGAATTTGTTGACTAATATCGAATTTTGTAGGTAGTCCAAATTGAAAAATACGTTTCACGGTTACTTGAACATGACATAAAAAGGGTAAATGTTAGTCGTTAATAAATAGAGGTATTTTCAAAATCAGTCCCGCCTAATTCTAATTACATCGGTACACATAATGAAATATTGTACATGGAATGTTATAATATCTGTGTAATATTTATGGTCGAATGTAGTTCATACTAAACAATGTCAGCAGCAAAGTTATTACTAACACAAAATTAACAGCTTGTCACTGTGGACGGAATACATATATAATTGGAGACAGTTAAAACATATAATGAGCATTTTGGTTTTTCACAAGCACAGAAATAATCATTGAATAGAAAATCTAATATTTCCATCCAAATTCGGGAACATCGAACAAATAAATAATATAAGTCGTTCTAAATCACTCGTTG
The DNA here is from genome assembly GCF_026250575.1 of Diorhabda carinulata. Classification (NCBI taxonomy): domain Eukaryota; kingdom Metazoa; phylum Arthropoda; class Insecta; order Coleoptera; family Chrysomelidae; genus Diorhabda; species Diorhabda carinulata. Next base: position 37,485,174 of record NC_079460.1, on the reverse strand, counting down.
TGAACAAAATAAGATTAATAATAGAATAAATTAGAATAGATTACAGGAGGGGCGTTAGGGTTATACAAAACTCAAAAAAATCATCACTGTTCACCATTCCGGCAGCAAGGTCTGAATAAAGCTCACTCTCTTTCAGAGATGCTAGATCCATGACTTGTTCCGGTTTCAAAAAATGTGTCGCAGCCTTTTCCTATGAACAACTCGCGAACAATCGCAAAGCTGTCATTTCTTTTTTAGTTCTGATTTACTGAGTGATAGAGGTATTTCGTCTAGCTTGTCGACTAGGTAAGGACTAACTAAGCCTGTCTCTTTTCTTCAATAATTCGCTAGTATTTGATATTTTTTTTGTTTCCCATTCCTCCAGTGCCATCGCATCTGTAGCTGGCTGGAAAAGCGCAGAACCAGGGTAAACTATCTCATTAAAAATACATGAATTTTGAGTTGAAGGTGTTCTTCTGAAATTCGTGTTTCATCTTGTTGGGGTTGAATGGACGTTTCTACTATTCCACTGGCTCACAACAAAATTTAAGTTATGTAGAATAGTTTATTTCGAGTGTAAAATTACGCAGAAAAAGTGGAAATTCTTTAGCGATCTCACAACAAAATGTATGAATAAAGGTGCGACTTTTGAGGTAGATGCAACTCTATTCATATATTTTATCGTATATATGAATTTTATAGAAAATCATTATAAACTAAACGTGGTTCTTGACCTAGAAAACATCAGATAATTATGTTCGACCATAGTTAGCTCAAGAAAATTTCTTTGTCTAATTTTTTCGCCTTTAACATTTGGCAGTGAAAATGTCGGTAATACTAATTAACGTGAAAGACACGTTTAGTTGTAAATAAGGATTGTATTGAAACTTAGTAGAAACTTTGTCAAGTTGTTTATTTTGCAACTCTCAACAAAGTAAATGTGCCAACGAAACCGTTGAAATAACTGAATTTGAAGCATTAATTCGTGAATTCGTGTTTTAGACAAATTTATGAACACAATAAATCACGTTTTGCAATGGAATAAATTCAAATTTGATATAAAAATTATATTTTTTATTAAAGTAGTTACGACAATTATGAAACTTTCCTATAGCTAATCACAGAGTTACAATTTTGAAAATTACAGAATTGTCTTCAATCATTCAGCAAATGATGACATACAAGAAGTAATTTTATGTAAAAAAGTACTTGTTCCCCTTTTAACACACCAAAGTGGACTAACTTTAATATATTTTCCGAGCTTTCGGATATTTACGTATTCATCATCATCTGGGACTGAAATTATGGTCAAATACAATATAAGAAATATGTATAAATGTATAACAATAATAAAATTTCACTAACAATATTTAATTAAGATTTCCGGTGATTTTTGATATTATTAATGCTTCTATAATGTTTAAGAATCATAGAATTCAAAATTCAATATTAAAAAATAGAGTCCTCAAAATTTCTGATCCAATACTTACAAACACGAACGATGGCTGTTACATATGACAATGAAGGAGTCGAAAATCGATATTTATCGGTAAAATAGTCAGTTTTCGTACGCTTTAATCTGTCCTAGTTTCTGGTTAACTTTGTATTGAGTCGAGTATCCTCAGAGTATGCTTGCGAGCCAAGCCCCAAAGACAGCTTACATAATATAGAAGCTGAAATAGGTTCTACTCTAAATGAGACTGCTCCTTCGTTAATAAAATATTTGGTAGAGTTTAAATCGACCAAATGATCTGACGACTCCAGAAATGTTGAGGAAATCCACAAAACGGTACTGGATAATCGTAAACTGAATGTGCGCGAGTTAACAGACATAGCAGCCATTTCAAAAAGTACGGTACATCGCATATCAACTGAAAATTTGGACACTATTGAGAAATACAATAATTATCTTTTCATGAACTAGGCACTAGGAAAAATCGTTGTGTGCCTTTCAGCGTCAATCATTTGATTTTTCAAGGATGACTTAGGTACAAAAGACTATTACTGAGAAAGTTTACAAAACATTCGAGGACCTTTTTTTTTGGAAACAATGTGCTTTATAAGGTAAAGTTCATGAAAAGGTAATTATTGTATTTCTCAATTTCTTCTCTCAATATGAAACAAATTACTATATACAAAAAACTTAGAGTAATCGACCGAAGTAGATTGAAGTTTCGCGTGCTGTAAGAAATTCGATGACGGGACTTACAACATGTTATAATGAACATCCGTTGCAAAATTTTTAATAATAATATATTTTCAGAAATAGTCGAAAATAATTCTGTTTTAGCCATTGTTTATTTTATTGCTAATTAATCTTATAGAATAAATATCATCTTGAGCTTAACAATAGTACTGTGTACAGTACTGAGCACAGTTTCTGATAAAGGATATGTCCTTTCCATTTCAACACTTCATATGTCAATAACACAGGATCAGGAAAATGAATGTACCTCTTTGTTTCAAATCTCGTTAAGTCCGGAAGGTTAAGTGAAGCCATTATTGCATTTCTAAGTCCCGATCGACTTTCCTAATATTATATGAGATATTACATTGTTTCCGGAATTACACGTCTGCAAGAAATTGCAGACAAGAACTAATATTAACTTGATATTAGCTGTAATCCAGTCAAAAACTGCTAATACTACATAAATATTATAAAACATATAGTTCTATTATTCGAGAAGATTACCAATACATTTAACAGCTAAAATTTGTTTGTTAGATTATTCCATATACAGGGATGTCAATTTTAAAAAGTATAAGCGACATAATCTTAGTGGAAATATGCAAATCCACGTCATACTTATTCTTAAGGACAGTTTGTAGCGGACACATCTTCTGAAATCCTTAATGGCCAGGAAATTTAACTGTTATCTTATTGTGAAGGTCGGAAGGAAGTAATGAGGTGTTGTGAAATCATATTCTCATAGTATCTATTAGATTTCCACTAAGTTATTATTGAGGGGTCCACTTTTCTTCAAGGAAATTCAAGTTCTAGCTCACCAGCTAGATTTTTCTCCATGAATGGAGGTGCAATAATACTATTCCTAAAAATACTAGCACAAATTTTTTTCTTCTTGGGATACTACGTATGACTTTCCTCAAATCGAATTTTCATCGCTCAAGTAGCGAAAATTTTTTAGAAGAAAAGCTTCCCTAGTTTTACAATATATACTTTCAGTAGTGAGAAAACTTGAATCCAGTGTTTTTGCAAGTTTTGTGAGTGCTGCAGTTTAATTTTATTATACTCTGCCATTTCGAGGAGCCTGAAGAACTTCCAGTTTGGGAATAAACATTTTCAAGTAAAAAATCGTTATCTCTGTACTATCTTAAGTTTTTTGTTTAATCCAAGAAAATTATAAATTACCTTTTACTATTTTAAGCTGTTAAATAACATGATTAAATTAAATAAATAACTCTGACTTTAAATCTCTTGAGGGATTAAATTGTACTAACTGAATTGGGAAATTATAATGGGGCTATTTCCTAAAGGAGTTGAGTTGTTGATGATGCTAATGAATAAATTCACTAACAGAAGTTCTATTTTATTTCCATTGACGATAATATGCTGTTTGACGAGTTCAACTGCTTAACAAATTACGTGGCTAAAGAAAAAATGAACAAGTGGCGAGATGAACTCCCTTCGATCAGCGTTGGGTTTGGTATTCCAAAAATTCACCAGTTGAAAGATTTTTCACTTATTTGAACAATTTCTGGACTGCAAGAAAATAACAGTTGAAAATGGAAACAATTGAATGTATAATGTTGATATATAACTTAAATTTAAGCTCAGTTCTATGATAGTATTATAATAAGATTCAAAATTACTAAGATCGATCCACTCTTCTGATAAATATCAGCAGTTTTATACAATATTTTCTTATTTGTAAACTTTATTTTCCACTAATATCAACTAATATCACTAGTACTCAATATATAAGTAATAAATTGGTGTTATATTATGTGTGGGTATGATTACAAACTCTGCTTAACAATATAAAATACTTTTCGGGCCAAAACTCGGGCTGGTGTTCCACTTTGGTGCTTCAAATATATGGTCAGCCTAAATATTATGCTGTTTCCTTATTTTGTTGAATATTGAATTGAAATACTTTAACAAGTGTTTTTTATACTTCAAACTTGCTTACATCTTTCACCATATCTCACGGAAACTACTAAAAAAGGGTCGGGTTTTCCATATTTGTAAATATACTTGAATTCTTTTAAAAATTAGTGAACATTCAATCTTCATTTTAGTTTAATATTTTGGTGGTTGCGTCGCCTCCACCAGTATAACACGTACCATTATTGTGACTAGAAATTAACAAACCGTACTCTCAAGAAATTCAAACGATGATCAAAAACTATGATTTAAAGAAATTAAATATAATGAATCACTTTCCACCAGGAAGCTTTTTCAGTGATTATACGATATAATCATAATATTCCTTTTCTTCAGTTTGTTTATTAAAGAACAAATATGATATCAAAATATGTAATAACGTTTTCAGTGCAACAATTTCGTTGTTTTATAAACATGAATTGATTGGAATTTGATATGTATTATTGTTAACATCTTTTTGATCAATATCAATCGTTCAAAAGTTCACATTCAAGTTACAATTAATACTGGCAACAATGAATATTGCAAATATCTTCCATACAAGATAATTAAAAAAAAATTAATATACACAATAGTCTTAGTAGTATTTCATTCCAAAACTTGCCGTTGACATACCTACTTTCTTATTCTGGTTCAATTCACAGTGGACCACATCAATCAAAGTTAGCTAATGGATAGAATCTAGCACTAAATCAACAATACTAGTCAAAATATTCTAACTGTGATGTTTAGTGGCGAGAATAGTGAAACCTGTACATAGATCAATAAAAATATCTCTCTTCAAAATATTCGCATTCAAATTAACAAAAGAAATACTTGGAAATTGACAGTTGGTAACTCTCAAACAATGTCAGACCTGAAAACAGTTCGTCCAAATGTTTTTTTTGCTGTTTTGAATTTTTGATGTCAAAAGGATTAATAATGTGTCTTTGTTACATCTGTCACCCAATTATTCACATCAGTTTATACCATAGAGGGAAATAAACGCCTGGGAGGTCTTTTAGTCGGCCCAATGTTAACCTATTTTGATTTGTATAGCCATTAGAATTATTAGCCATTATATTATTTTTAGATGTGCCTCGTGAATCTTGCAAAAATAAACTTGGAGTGAGATTTTGAATCTGGAGCATTAAGCTAGAAAAGCAGCCAAAGAGTTAGAATCTGTCCAAAAGCCCATTGTATATCAGACTATCAGCATACTAAACCTATATGCCTATATGATAATTTCCTTGCTTTGAGTGATGCAGGTTCGCTAGTGGTAGAATTCTTTTTTAAACTAAAATAATTCATAACGTCTCTGATTATCTGACAAAAGAAGTAAAAGGAGTACATCCTAAAATATGTACAACATGAATGCGAATGGTTATCATTATTATTCCGAATAATATAGACTACATAATTTCTTTGCAAAATTGTAATAAACTTGATACTAAGCGTAAATAGAAAAAACGAAAAGATATAAATCAAGATTTGAAATAATAACATATCAAATATTACCTTCTAATGCTTAAGTGTTTTATCTCATAACTATACTGCATTTTATCAAAATAGTACCTTGTATCATAACAGCAATAGTATAATAATAAGTAGATCTACGGACATCTGACTTTATGTCCATTTCATCGTCTTTTTGTCACTTACTTAAAAGTAAATTTATTTAGTGACGACTGACTTTCGAATGTTGTTTGGATTAGTCCATTTTTTTGCCTCTGGACATGTGTCCGGTAGGTTCATCCAAATAAAAAACTTTTCGTGTTTTCTATTGTACTGTGGTTTCTAGCTGACATGCTCTTGTAATCAAGACTGTAAATGTAATCCATCTTCGTTCTCCGACAGGGGTTTCTCCAAGAGGTCTTTGCCATGAGTTAAATGCATGTTTTCATTCTCTGATATTCATGTTAAACATATCCGCTACGATTTGACCCACTCAAAATAGTCGCAATCGAATACCAATAATTTGACGCGTTAGTGAATGAATGAATTTATATGCTGAAATGATATTTTTTGATAGTTTTACACAATTAATGTGACAAAATAAAATATCAAACTCTCTGTGGTCAATAATAATAACAAGTTGAATTCCAGGAGAAGATCTTCTTAGAATACTAATTCATTGGACTATTACATTTGTAAATCTCTGCGTCATTCATACTTAATACCCTACTCGACTAGAACATTCTGGAGGAATTCATTGTGAAGATGTTCCGCGACGAAATAGATAATCTCGAACGTATTTCATGATCCAGGGAATTCTAGATGCAAAAAAATTCAGATTTTCATTGGACTACAGTTTCAGCTCAATCTTCTAATGACAACGGTAAGAACAGTTCTTATTTGTATAAAATCACAATTACGCAATTATTTTTCAAATTTTAGTATATTTTTGTTATATTATTTATAGTTTTGAATAAGTTCACTGATATTCAGAAACTATTATATATACTTCCGAATATCTATAAAAATATGAACACTGAACTTACATCATTTTTAAAATTTTTAAGAATATTCCCTGATAAAATATAATATAATAGCTAAACAACAAACACACCATCAATAATTTTTATTTTCATAAGACAATTTCCAATTTAGAATGAATTCTTAATAATGAATTTTGTTTTTTGAGCAGCATTTTATTCGACAAGTTAATCCAAGAATTCTCCAGAATCATTCCAAAATATTATTTTCACAATTTAATAACTCGCGAATGGATTATGTAATGCCTCTTATACAGCTTTTTCAATTTACCTACTTTCGAAAGTTCGTCAACTCAAATGATTTTTTGTTTGTGAAATACTTGGTTATTTTGCGGATACTCATTTATCTTCATTCTCCTGAAATTTTGGAAACTTTTAAATTAAATTAATGGGATGATTAGTAAAGTGGAAATGAAACACGTTGAATTAATGATTAATAATTGTAATAGATTTATGGAAAATTTCACAATTCATTTCATTATTTGTGTAATTTCAACAAATTACACTGAAAAAGTCTTAACAAATGATTGGTAGATTATATCTAAGTAACGATCCTATGTCGTTTTTTTATTTCAAACCTGATGAAAAAGATAAAATATAATAAATGACCAAACAAATCATCTTTGTTACGTTCCTTTCACAATGTATTAATAAAAAATGTCATGAAACATTATTTATAGGAAGAGAATGAAAATAGTTTTTTTCATGTGTAAAACATTTTAGGAAAGAGAGCTGCTTAAAAATGATTTTATGGCACAATGAACAAGCTCAAAATATCGAAGAGTATCTGTTCAATCTGACGTCAATTGAATCGATATATTACACGCTATGAAGAGCTCAATAGGTCCCCGTGACAAAGTTAACACAAAATCTACTCTAAAACTTGTAAACAATATGCTGGAACTCTTCGGATACATCTATTAAAGAAGACAGAAGACGATAGAGTTGTTCAATTCCATGCAAAGTGACCTTGCACAACAACAAAAATCTATTGAATACACTTCTAATGCCATTTTGAGAATAAATGACTTCCCTGTACCTGGTATAATTATGATTCTCAAATCGAGAGAACATGAATAAATGTCTCCCTACTGGCCAATAAATTTACTTACATCTATTTCAAAAATATTAGAATTCGGTAGGTTGGAAGGTTCTATTGGATATAACAAGCAAAGGATAGTAGGTCAAGCACATATATATTATAGAGAATGAAAATGAAAAATAAATAATACTGATTTAAAACAATTCATGGCATATTTCAAGATACCTATAAAGTAATTTAGGCTACTCTTAGTGTTGGATCTGCAACTATAAACGCAATTTTACATGATCTTCTTCAGGTGGAAACAACTGTTACTTATCCCCTCAAACGCTTAGCCAGTTCCATAAGACAGAGCTCAAATTGAGCTCTTTTGACCATGTATTCTTGTGGGTGGTCAGCCCACATTTTATCCCTATTTAATTACAGATTATCACATATTTTTGAAACATCGACTATTGTTCTCGATTTCTTTCTTTGTATATATTCATTTGATAGTTCATAAGTCCTCTATTCTAATTATTTCCATCTTTTACTAGTCCATTAATTTTCTTAATGATTCTCCTCCCATATATCCTTAGTTGTTCTACGTCTATATTTGTTAGTCTCATAAATTCAACGGCGTATGTAGCTACTGGTTTTATCGCAGTCTTATATACTCTTATTTGGTTGCTCGGCTTATTCTCTTTTTCTGCATTATAATTTTATACTTATTATACGCCCTTTATCCCACAAATATTCTTTGCATTGTCTCATTTTTTGTATCATTTTTGTTGCTTATCCTTTCTTTCAATTTCTGCTTCTCTTACAATTTTTTCTAATTAACTAATTAAAACTACTTCGTCTGCTCCTCCTGTTTTATCGTGATTGAATTTGTTAATTATGTCATTACATTCCACTTCCGTCGGTTTTTCTTCATATTCTAGTATTGTACCATTGTTACTTATATCATATTCTTAGTATTCACTGTCTGTTTTCGTTAACAATTTTTTTAAATACTGACTTCATTCTTTTTCATTGATATTTGTTGTAGTTCGTTTTCTATTTTGTTTTTTTAATACAAGACATAATCATGTGGGAAACCTTGAAAACATTAAATGATGGTCGACATTGTATCCTCTCTAAGATAATAACATGTATAAAACATACATACGACCATTTTATGATACTCCTACTCTTCATCGCCGAGAGTGCCATATGTGAATTCACGAAGATTCACCAATACAAACAATGGAGTAAAAGCAAGAAAGTTATGTACGCAGTTTTTTTTTTCATAATAAAGGAATGGTGAAAGCAATTTAAATCACTCACAATAAATTAAAGCGGTATCTTGAAACGCCGCACTACTCTTAAATCTTCAAATACACGATAAAGAAAACCACCCACTCTAAATGTGAAAAAGGTGAGACAGACGGTAAAATATTTGCGCACAATCTATATCAGTGTTTCTAGCATACAGAGATAAGTAGGCATTTATCAGTTTTGTCCTGGATTTAATCAAGAAGTTGAGGGTAGTCACTGAAAAGGATAGAAAAGCCAGAGAGAAAAGTTAACGCAACAAGAATATCAACAGATGTGAGTCACTATGTAATTTGTAAATTAATCTTAATAATAAATGTTGGAAAAACAAAGTTTCCCTAAAATTAACCTTTAAACATATATATAGATCGCTTTGATGGAAATTATTTATAATAACTCCGTGGGTTTGGAGTTCAGGAGCGGAGCTCCCATAAATAGAATCGAAATGAGTCGGAATTTGGTACTCTGATGAATAGTTTCGCTAGACTTCTACTGCAATTTCCACGTCCCGCAACCCTTTATAAAATCGACATTAATCAAAAAATTATATCTCTAGAAGGCCATCTAATGTTTGTGTTAAGCAAAGACATTGTTAGCAGAGAGAGATATTCTCTATGATGTTTGAAGAATAAGTTGCGGTTCAGTGTAGTAACTAACTAACACTTTAATCATAATAATAGACCAAAATTTCAATACAATAACTAAAATTGAAAAATGCGTGTATCAAAAACGATACTAGAGTTCTGAGAAGTGCATAATGAAATTATTACAAATAGATTTAGCACACATCTCAATCAAGGAAAACGAATTTCAAATTTCATAGGTGTCGTAGTATTTACATTAGCATTACGAATGATAACTCTATAATGGAGAGAGAGGAAGTATGCAGTGAAAACGCTCAACCAAGTACACGTAAAAACTATACTGGTTCCATAGACTTTCATTTCACTTGGTGTACTATCCACTAGAAAGAATCAACAACTTCTCGACATATGCAAAATGTGTTTATTTTGCAAAAGTTCAGGGCAAAAGAAAAAAGAAGGACTCAGCGCTATTCAAACAGCTAGGTATGTAATTTATAGTATGATATCGTGGAATAGACGTGCTTTCGTGCACCAATTTTTTATTTTAACTTAATAACTTCCTAACCTTGTTATAGAATTGAGACAAGGAAATGAAAAGCGGGTTATTTCGGTGTCAGAAACAGTGGGCAAACTGGAAAATAAAATCTGTAGATGTTCACCAGCGTTTTAAGTGTCAACAGGAGGCTATACTACAAATGCAATGTTTAAGATTGACAAAAAAACATTTTCAAAAAATTTTATGCTATCAAATCTGAACTCCGTGTCTATGCTTTTAATATTAACTAAATTTGCACTGGCTCTTTTTGAAAATAGGAACGAATCCATTCGAACACTCAATGAATTGAGGTTCCAATTGACATTTTATTAGGTGTACTTATAATACACATAAAATAACTATAAGTAAGCGATATTCAAAATTTTAAATGCCTATATCAACTGCGTTTATATATGTCCAGTCAAAAACCTACGATGGCTTTGTGTGACCCAACTGACTTTGGTTGAACTAGGAAAAATGAAACTAACTCTAAGAGTTTGTTTTAAAGAACTGTGATCAGAGGACAATGTAGTTTTTCTATGTCGGGCTCAGTGACCTTTGAGGGGTATGTTCAAAGCTTGGTCCAACTAAAACTATACTAGCAAACATTATATCGTAATACCTAAGTGTAAATCTATGACATAAGCTAAGTTACAAACAAAATAAAATCAAAATACCTTTAAACCGCAAAAATTGGAACATTTTAGTTTGAAACACCCAAATTACACATCTGATCAGTAATTTGAAGTATTCACATAATTCCACTGCGTATAATACTAGGTGATTATTGAAAACACCTTTGCCTAACATTCTATCATGATTTTTATAATATAAAAAACAAAAATCGGTAAACAGTTTGAAACACTTATTAGCAAGTGTATGAAACTTTCAGTACGATGATTTAGAAAGTTGTATGTGACAAGGGAGTTACACTTCTTGTTAATTCCGTTCTATGGCTTGTTAGCAATTGTTGCCGAGACGATTATCAAACTTGTGGCTTTATTTATAGTTAGGTTGTTGTATATTGGATCCATAACTACGCATATTTTGAACTTATTCATTGGTCAAAGCGAATATAAAGCTTCAAATCGTTTGATTAATTGAAATCTGAGAACAATTTTCGTTGCTAACAAGTAATCTTTTCACGCATTTGAAGAATATGGGATGAGAGAAACGATCTTTCTAAGTTAGAATGTTGTCAAAAACATGATTTTACAAATTTTTTTTCGAAAAAGATCTTTTGTATGAGGGGAAAATCTACTACCTTAATGAAACTTGAACACGTCTCCAGAAATAGAAGCTCTATAATTATTGTTTATTATATTATAGACCATTATAATCGGTTTTTAAGCCCAAGAAAAAACAATTACGCACCTAAATGTACGTCGTAACGAATATTGACCACAATCGATTCGAATAGCTCAATTGCGATCATCAAAAACACAAAAAAACTTGGATCAAATTCCACAGTAACTAGAAGTTGCCATAAGTATTTCTTGAAGTAATCTACTATAATAAAAAAACATGTCATTGTATCGCGAGACTTGAAATTGAACCAAACTTTTTATAAAACCAGATATAGAAATGCTATCTTTGAAATCTGAAATTGTTCCAAGAAAATGCGTTCGTGAAATGTCCTATATGAACGAACCATCAACAAAAAATGAGAAGGTTTCAACAAAGAGTAAATGGTAATATAGATAGTGGGAGCTCGAATTTCCTGCAAGATGTTTTGTTTATCTTTAAAACCAAATTCGTAATCGAAATAGTAATATTTTTATTTCACACGAATAAGCTTTTATTCAAGCTAGATTCCAAAATTTGCTATTAGCTATTTTTGGAAAATTAACCTATCCGCCACCCTCAAAATAAAATTTATATCTGATAAATTTTAGTACTTTAACAAACAATTAAAAAATTTATAAATATAGTACAAAAATATAGATGAGGTATATAAAAAAATTTCTAATTTTCCAAAAAGTATGTTACAACACTTACATTTAGCTACAGCTGCTTTCTGGTCTACAATTAATTAAGTTATTCAAAATAGTTATAATCTGCGTCGAATTTGGAAACCTGAATTATAAACTGAATGAAACCCTCATTTTTCGCTAATAGATCATCTTTATGTTTCAGTGGAAAATAACACATATTTAATAATCACTTGATGATCTAAAATTTATTACGAGGGTTGCTACTTAAGCTTTGAGAAATGGGAACAGTGATGTGAATATGTCAAATCTGATATTGCTATCATAAAGTTTCACATTTTTAATAGTGAACGTACTCAGAACGTTTTGTCACACGAGTGCTATTTCAATTGTTTACAGATACTTGAAACATTTAACTTGGTAAAAAAATGGAATCAAATTTTCGTGCGATGATTTTCTATGACGTGGATTAAACCAACAGCAGTGTGCGGATCAACTCGCTTCAACTTATGTTGATTAACCACTTTCTTGAATCGCAGTGTTTCACTGGTTTTCCGAATTCATTGGTAGTCGCACTTCGCTACAGGATGACTTTTGTAAAGGTCGTCCAAAATCGACTGTTGTGCCAGAAAACATCGAGTTGCACGTAAACGATTTATATAAATTTAATATTGCATGAATATTTAGCTGCCAAAAAAATTAGTTCCTGTTGGATACCGCATAATTTGACAATCACAAAAAAAGCTCGTGTCGATTGTTACAACGAAATTCGGACAAAATTCAATCGCCTTGAAAAAATGTTCTGACAAATGGTTCAAACACTAGCGAAAATGTATAGATATTATAGAGAATATTTTGAAAAACTATGAAGCCAATTATAAATAATTGTTTTTATTTGTCTACCTTAAAACTTAAGTTGCAGATCTCGTACCCTTGGGAATTTCAATGTTACGATGAATCTTTTCAACATTTGGGATATTGATTTTAAAAAGCGAATGAATTATAAGATATTGAATACATTACGTCACCCAAATTGTTGATTGTCATTCCACTGTGTTAATATTTTTAAGGTTTCTGTATAGTTGTAGCAGTTCTCCTCGTAGAGTATTTAGATTTTCTAGAAGCTTACAACAGGCTAGAAAAGCAGTATTGTCAGTCCTGCAGCTTAGTCAATTTTCAATAAGTACTAAATATTATATTCAATTTATCAACTTTAACCTACTTCTCCGTCGATTTGGTATATATATCGTCAGCTTGAGTCGCAAACCACGAAACTCCATTTTTTTTCTTAAATCAACATTTTGATACCATTATATAGATAATGTCTGAACGCATCTGACAGTTGTGAAGGCTCGAAAAAATCCGATACAATTTAAAAAGCTAAATAGAAAATCTTGCAACTCCAGACCCCCATTTTTTTTAGAGCTAATCGCAACTGTGGGTGGTAATGTACTTGTACCGTTTTTTTTTTTTTTCAATTATTTTCTCGAAATTTGATATCCGATCATTATTTCTGTGTATACTGTAAATTTGGTACTATGGAGTTACAAGGTCTGCGAATTAAGCCGACGATTTGCGAAAATAATTCAGCTTTGAATATTTATTTCATTACGTAATGTACAGATATAAAACAACAAATGTTTGTAATAAAATACGACATATTCACGTGATTCGTCAAACGATATCTTCGATGTTATTGAGACGAACGAAAATTCCAAATTATGCATACTATTATACTACTCAATCAATAAATTTGAAACCTTTCTCAAATTCTTCTATTTATAGCACTTACGTTTATTGATTTCGTCAACAGAAGAACTTACCTGAAAAAGAAAATATGTTAGATCCAAGTATATTGTCCATGGAAATTTGTGTGATAGTGACAATAAGAAAACTGACAGTATAATAAATCATATAGAAATCAAAAGACAAAAGACGCAGGTAACTAGGGAAGGGAACAATTGTTTTTCTTCTTTCATCGAAAATTGATAGAAGAAGTTAAAATAGAAATTAGATGAAAAAGGTGTGCCTGTACTGTACAAATTATTGTGGATAAACAATTAATTAATACAGTTTAGCACAATTAGATGGTTGAAATGAGAATCAAAATATTTCCAGTTGAAAAAAATATCAAGTTTCTGATTTCAAAAAAAGACCCTACAGAGCCGAAAAGGCTAATTAATATACATAATAAAAATATAAATATAAATTGAAACGCATCAGAAATTTATAATGTCTAAATTTTTAACATTCACTTTGCGGGGATAGGATGATTATTCGTTCATTAAATTAGGAAATGGTCTCGGATTTTCTATCTACTCCATGCAACGAATCATCTCCATCGCTTAATTCCAAGGCACTAATATACCTACTTCTAGGAATTCATCCAATAAAATAATTAAATTGCTTACCATAGAAAACACTGTGGACACTACTGATTTGATATTACCTGGTAATCAGAAGTGATTAAACAAATTAAATAACTGAAATAAGGTGAATTTGGAAAACTGATAATAAGAGTAATTGAATATTTTAAAAAGAAGTAGAAGGGTGTGGTTTGAGCAGTAAAAAACGTTTTTTAATGAAAGATTTGAGTAGATGTATAATTAAAATACAAGCAGAAGAAATATTTGAAAAGTTTCTCATATTAAATTTATATCTGCTTCAACCATACAAACATGTTTTATCGATAGTTTTCAGATTTCAATATAAAGAGAAGAAGCAACAATCAATTAAAGCTATTGACAGAATTATGAAATCGACTGAAATTTTTTAGGTCTATTTCTAAAAGTTTATTGATTGATTATATGATTTCTTTATTTATTGATTTATTTATATAAAGAATTGAGATGTCTTTTCTATGTAAACATCGAACAAAGAAGCTCATTTATAATATTTCTTCTTTTATTTTTTGTTGATTTAGACTTTGGTTTAGTTAAACATTTTGCTATAATACTTTCACAGGCAATAAGTCACAGTAATTTTTCGTTTTTCATTGGTATGCTCAGACTAACGGAAATAAATTTAAAAAGTTATTCTTTTTCGATTATTCTTGAATTCTTTTTCGATTATTCCGGTAAATCAGATCGTAATACTCGAACGACTACCGAAGGATAGATAATGTCCGACGAGTCGACAATCCGCAAAGTTTGATGCACAATCTATTAATATACGGAGAAAAGGAATGAATAAACGATGACCTAGGAAAACTGTTGCCGAACGTAGGAGATAGGAGGATTCTTTTATTTATGATTATACACAAATAACCTTAAAAAACTATTCCATATTAGTTGAAAACTGTAAAGCAATCAAGTCTCTGTTATGGAGTTTCTATACCCATTTCTATCTACTGCTATTTTTTTGTGTATGGATCATAGTTAAACATCTAGAACTATTTCATATTCATAATTTCAACGAAAATGGAATTAAGAAACGTTGCTTGCAATGTGACACCACGCATCAAGCGGTTTCTTATTGGGAACGTGGCAATGAAACACCAAAGTGGACTAACTTTAATATAATACAATTCAAAACCACCGAAAACCTTAAATAATTATTTCTCAGACGATGAATACATAAGTATTCGAAAGCTCGGAAAATATATAGAAGTTAGTCCACTTTTGGTGTTTCCTTGCCACGTTCCCAATAAAAAACCGTTCATAATATATCTGGCAAAGACTTCTTCACAATATATATATATATATATATATATATATATATATATATATATATATATATATATATATATATATAAATTGGAAACGAAAAGTTGATTAATAATATAATAATATAAATCGTGAAAAATGACCAATTTACAATGATCGACATCAAATAATTGACTTTAAAGCCTATACGAACCGCCATTGAATCATTTTAAAGGAAAGAATTTAAATGAAGCGATAAAGCCAAAGCTCGATCGTAGTCAGAACATATAATAGGCAATTTATTGGCCAAGTTCTGTATTCAATATTGAAGGAGCTTTTCCCGAATTAATCTTGATAATGGTTTAGTCTCTGTTCTTTCTTGACACTTTCGCCACGCTGTACCCTCGACATGTTTCCAAGCAAAGAAGTGAGAGTGAATTTTTTGACGAAACAGATTTGAGTTTCGCCAATCAATATGCTACTTCATGTATACGTATTATATTTTGAGCAGTTTAATATAGCTATTTCAAGAATTTGCTAAAGCAGAAACTGAAAATAAAGCGTTACTAATAACGCACTAGAAAATTCATATTCAGTTTAAGAAAAAATATTTTTGCACTGATTATGAATTTGACAAAATTTATATAAAAAATGTTTACGAAATAGAAAAAGTGGGAAAGGATGGTGAATCCAAAATAGTTGAAATTGAGGCAGAAGAAGAGAGGAAAGATTAACTGAGTTAACACCGTTTATATATTGTCAATGTAGATCAAAGAGAATATAATAGCTATTAACATATACAAATGCAGGTAGAATTATGAATATTTTAAGATATGCAGTAGAGCATTCTTCTTGTTATACGTGGCATCAAACAAAGATAATTTGTCTTATTTTGAAAACCAATTAGATTTCTTGAATTCCTTTAGCTCGACAAACTGATAGTGGTTTTTCAGAAAAAAAAGTATCTATTAAATTGATATCGTAATGTTTCTTTTATTTATTTGCACTGTTTTTAATAGTGGGGTGAATTGATACACATTGTTTCTTACTTACTTTATTTATAATTTAAAACTAAGTATACTAAACTATTCACTATTCACTAAACTATACACTAAGACTCATTACTATACACTTACCTAATTTTTAACATATTATTTAATTTAAAAGCACCGTTTACTTGTCTATCCCGATGTGTTCGGGATGACATGAGATTTTTTATTTACTTTCGCTGCTAAAGAAGCGCGAATTTATATCAGAAAGAATTTTCTAGATTCGTACAATGTTAACAAACAAATAAATGAAAAGGCTTTCCTAGAAACTAGTTCAAAAAACAATATAATCAAATCGCCGCTATCATAAAAACATATATAAAAACAAAAATCAAACAAATTCGTGAACCGGCGTCTTCGCCAAATTTAAAACTTCAATGATAGCTGGAGAGGACCGGTTTCGCGGTCTGCATATTAGATGAGTTCGTGACAATATACACCTTGCTTTTGATCACATAAAATATTCGAAATTCTCTAATTTTACAACTATCACTGTCAACTTATTTTCCATATTTCTCAATGTATAAAAGTTGAAAAAAGAAACTATACACGAACTATTCAGCGTTTTTCCGAAAAATTCAGTGAGTGAGGAAAGGTAGTATGTAGAAAATATATTTAAAACAGGACCATAATACACTGTAAATAAAATGAAATCATGAGCTTTTAATTATTTATGAAAGTTTTGGATTTTATAGTTTATTTCAGAAAGGTATAGAGTAATAAAACCTCATTAGGTATGCAAAGGGACCACAGAGTGATCCAACGAATATTTATGCTACTTTCATAGTTTGGCATTGATTTCATTGTGAAATTTTTTTTTATCAAGTGCAGGTAGTACCACCCGGGTTGGGGTCAATATAAGGGTTTAGCCTATTGTTATCCATTCACAAACACTGAAAATAGTGTGCCAATGGCGTGCCGGTAGGATACTCGTAAAAAGGAAAGAATTTTATTTTAACAGAATAAAAATTAGGCATTATGTACATAGTATTAGGTACACTTGTTTTTATACAAAAAATACATTATACAGAAATTAAATTATAGAAAATCTTAATATTCTTCGTTGTATGAGGAAGTGTCAAGGAACTGTCAAGATCCCACATTTTCTCCTTTTCTTTAATGACATGCTGGACTGCTTTTTGCCAGTTCTCTGGTGTCACTATAGCTAACAATTCTTTTTTTATCAAATTATCTTCAAATTCAATACTATTATTGGTTAACCAGTCAATAATTTCTTGTCTACTCCAAGTTAAAGTTGGAGTCTTCTCTATGCGTCGAGAATGATAACTTGCGTTATCCATAACTACTACTGAATCAGCCGGAAGATATTTTATCATTTCACCAAAATAGTCTTTACAAACATCCGAATCCATGTCCTCGTGGTAATCTTCCGTATGGCACGACTGAAAGGTTAGCAAACCTTCTTTTCAAAATCCCTCTTCGCTTCCAATATGGACGATTATTAGTCTCTTCCCTTTACCTGAAGGCACCTTGATACCTGTTCACAGGCTTTTCATGAAAGCTTGGCGAGCACTGGCTATATTTTTGTCTTGCCACATTTTTGGTACTGTAAATTTAATTGATTTTATTTTTCAAACTAAACTCATATTATAGTTGTATATTAATAAAATATATATTCGTTCTTCTATTGGATAAATAGATTTGAAATCGTATTTAAATTTTATAATTTGCCGAACAATCTTAAACCAAGCTGTCACGATCTTTTCACTCCTTTAATTCTCGATTGTTTGCTATAATAATAAAGCTTTGATACAATTGATCATGTATTTATCGATGAAAAATTACCTATTTTCCCCTGAGAAAAGCACTTCTAATTTTCAATTTGTAGTTGAATCAGTTAAAATATGTATCTAGCATAATATAAAAAAAATTTGGACTTTATTCAGAAGAATTGACGTAAAGTATTTTAAATTATTTTTAAGTTTGTGTTTATCGTGAAAACCTTTTATTAGATATTACCTCCTTATTTAGCATGCTTTTATAAAGCAATAAATTAGATCACTGAATTATTTATATCAAGGTCAAACATAATGAATTGTACGTTCGTTCAACATTGATGAGTTTTATCAAAGAAAGTTTGTTTGACTAAGCATCTGGGAATATTGAATTCATCTTTAATTTATTACATCGTTTTTAAATAAACAGTTTTCAAAAGATAATAGGAAACTCATTTTTAATTGCCTAAAGGAAGGTGAGTTATTTTTGTTAACAAAAGTAACATTAATAACACAGAAATATGTATTAATATGTTCTAAACAAAGGTTATTGAAAAATGTTTTTTCCATAAAATTAAATGTACTTTCATCACTTTTAAATTAACTAAATATTTAGAATCAATATTGATGTGGCTGAAAATAAATACAATAACAAATTTTTTCATGTAATTTTCAAGAATTTACTTGACGACAAGAGAATAAGAAGTGGTGAATGAGGGAATATACGAGAAATGACAAACCTATGGTTTTTACATAAAAAACGACAACATATTAGTACATTTTGCTTAAAATAGAATATAGGAGTAGAAGAGAACAGGATAACTAGAAAAGATATACTATAATTAATAAAAAAATAAGTGTACCAAACACAAACAACTAGAGCTTATGAATTAATTTCAAAATGCTTTTTCTTGGAACATTCTTAAGCCAGTAACTCTTGAATGGTTACATTTTCTTACATCCCCTTCAAACCATCATGTGAAATTTGTGTGATACTTCTTCAACTACTTCTAAACTCTAGTTTAAACAACAATTATTATATCATCAAATAGGGTACTTGATGATCACGAGGTTATCTTTGCCGGCAACGTAGCGTGTGTTGTTATAATATAGTTTTTATTTATTAATTTCGTATTAATAAAATATTTTTCTGTATATAAGTGAATAAACTTTTTATAAGTTAAGTTCTTACATTTTTACATAATCACGATAAAAAGCATAATAAACTTAATTACTATGAAATATTGAAATTTTAATCTAATGAACATTGAAATGATCCTGGCAACGAAAATATTTACATCTCGCAGGATCGGCAAAGCGACCAACACTTTCAAACCATTTTTGTTGTATATTCGAATTTATTGACTTCACAAAAAAAAACTTTATCAGGTGTTTTAGTCGTTGTATTTTTACATCCCGGCACAAAACACGAATTAAATACCATTTTTCAGATTTATCAAAGTTTAATAATAACACTTATTTCAGAATAACCCAAAGAATAACTGTCGTATTTACCTTGTATCATATATTTCAGTGTTTATTCTATACTTATGATGTCACGCGATATGGCGGCCTTACTGAAATGTTTGAGCTACATAAAAAATTTTTGTTTTTTCAATATTTTTTTTCCTCTATAAATTATTGTGTTGAATAAGAAGAAATTATCGCTCGCCTGTATTTCAATTGCATAAAACCGTGCTGCTATCATACTATTATTTTATTTCTATTCAACGGGTAGTTATTCATAACCCCAATTCACACATATAAAACGTTCCCATCATAAAAATTGCTTGCCATTTCTGAAAACGTGTGCGCCGTTTTAATAGAAACACCAATAATAATGCTCAAACATGGAATATTTTGGTCTGTAATATTTGTGATTCTAACACTTTGATTATATGCTTCTATTTTAAAACGTAGTGTTACTGCCAACCCTGTCCAATATTCTAGCTGATAATTATTTGAAAAGTAGAAATTTATAATAATAATGATGATAATAAGAATAAAAGATTGTCTTATATCAACCAAATCAGAGAACCGATGAATAAAAAATCTGATGTTGAAGTGAAATTTACTCATATTTATTACACTAAATAAATTTCCAATTAGCCGACGAATAAATTGTTCCCGGATTGATGTTTTCCGTTGACAGGGCGCGAACATAAAACAAACATTATTTGAGCTCAAAAAAAATTAACAACTCAGGTGACACAGCTGAGTAGCGGGTGTTAATGATTTCCAATAGGTTAGGACTTAAGGTGGGAGAATGAGTCTTCACAGATGAAACCAATATCAGACAATTTTAATCCTTAGAACCAGTTGTTGGGTTTCGCATACTTCTTTTTCATAACAGTAATTATGCTGGAGTGGATTTGCAATTTGGGAATGCTGAATCTGCTGAATCAGTTCGTCACCTTATTCTTATATTTTCACAATAGGTGGCGTCTGTTAACAATAAAGTTTGATTGCTTAATAGGGTTATTTTTACATCTTTTTGTTATTATTGAATTGTTATTCCACATATCACCCATATTAATCTCATCATTCTGTAAAATTTAGGAGCCATAAAAAACAATGATTCATTGATTTCCAAACGGTGTACTAATTTTTGAATACCTCTCGTATAGCATTGTATTCCAAATCGATTCACAGTAAGTTGGAAGTGAATAGGAAATGTCAGTTTTTATAGAGTTCCTTAATATCAGATAACAATCTTCTCATATTTCAATCAAATTTTAGTCAAATGTAATGTAGCCCACAATTTCAATCACAAGTAAGTTGTAACATTTTAGCAATTTGATATTACTTGGACTGTTGTTTGTATTTTTTCAGCGTTGAAAATGAATGCAGACTTCCGAGAGCTTGGTATGATATAAAATACTCCACATTATTTCCACCTATCAACTTTGTTTTATGACTGCGTCCCCATGATTGAAAGATTATTTTTCGTATAACAGAAAATTATTTTCTTTTTGCAGATAAAATGTGGATGAATTGACGGACATTTGATTATACAGGAGTCATAAACAAACAGAAGACAAATTTGCGTTCCTGTATACATAGTAATCCCTTGTTATCTCCATAATGATACCATTTTTCCTTTTTATTATTATTCAGTAATTAGAAAAAGTAATTTGAATTTCAAATTATGTCGGGAACAAAAACTCCACGAGAGAATGAGACAAAAGAAAGTGATTTTGTGTATATTCTGACCCTGCTAAATTAACATGCTCTTAATTTCATTCTCGTTGAATACATTTAGAACATATGGTAAATAATTAATAAGGCCCGATCTTCAACACTTCCAGATAGCGTTTGTTTTGACCCTAAAGTTCTAAAATCTGTTCGTGATATATCAACTATATAAACTGAAATATATTTTTTGTCGATATCGACATAGTACTGACAATTGTAGATTTCATACTAGTAGCCTGCACCATCTTTTTTCACCACTCTACATACAAATTCGGTATTTATAATAAAAATAATTGGAGATTTATAAAGTGAAGTTTACTTCGATTTTTTATTTATTGAATGATTTTTTATTCTTAAAGTCAATAATACTGATCTATAATCATATAAATGGAGCCTCCAAGTACAAGTATCATTTTTTAAGCATGGTATAATGGAAATGGATCACTAATTTGAACAAGCTCATGCCTTCATTCATTCTTGTGTTCTCGAATGCTATTTTAATTAAAAAAAAAAACCATAAGAATATACATATATCTTTATATTTATATCTATAGGTGCTTTGTACATATTCACAGCTGCCGGTTTTTCGAAAATTAATTGCGAATATTCACCGAAAAATTTTCAAGAAACACGAAAAGGAGCAGTAAACGTTGTTCTGCAATCAATCGAACTTTGTCCTTTCTCGAAAACCATGGAGTTTTGTATCATTCAATTCAGACATAGAAAAGCAAGGTTGACACTTATATTTTCTAAAATCACTGAGCTCACTGTGCAATTGTTCTTATTTATTTGAGTAAATTGTTAATTCTAGAAGCAATAAATAGTCTGATTGGATATTTTGCTCCAAGTCGGTTAGTAACGTGTGCGTCCCACAGTATTAGTAAGATGAGCTCCTCAAAATAGCCATTAACTGCCGGTATCACCTCTTCATTGTTGGAAAATCATTGGACATCAAGCCATTATTGTATGGGAACAGAACATAATCCGAATGGGCTAAATCTGGCGAATAGGTTGCATGAGGTAGCAATTCAAACTTTGATTCATTAATTTTGGCCATTGCAATAACGGATATGTCAGCTGGTGCATTGTTTTTAAGAAACAACACTCTCTTCTTACTGAACACACTGTTTACACTACCACTACACCAACACGCGCTTCGATACCAAGTTATCGTCTTCAGAGACTGAAGGAACGCGCGTCAGACAGTGTAATTGTGAGTGTTGGTGTAGTGAGTGTGTAAACATTGTATTCAGTATTAATATCACGAACGGTTCCAGAAATTCCAACTTAACTTTCTTCTTAGTCAAATGCAGCGTTTTTTTTTATTTCTTCGCTAAAACGTTGCAACGTTGCAGGATAGTCAATGATAATTATTCCACGCTGGCTAGAAGACATCATAAAGTGATCATTTACTTATTACTCTGAATTTTTTAAGTAGATTGTAAATTTGCAATTAAATTTAAAAAAAAGTTTGTCATCAATGGAATTAAAAACATCTCTCGTTACATTGACCTTAGAGAGTCTATACATTATGTTGCTAAATGCAAAAGGTGTTGAGAATCTATAGTATTACAAAATAAGATTCAAG
Source organism: Diorhabda carinulata (assembly GCF_026250575.1). Classification (NCBI taxonomy): domain Eukaryota; kingdom Metazoa; phylum Arthropoda; class Insecta; order Coleoptera; family Chrysomelidae; genus Diorhabda; species Diorhabda carinulata. Next base: position 37,461,995 of record NC_079460.1, on the reverse strand, counting down.
TAGGAGCTTTAAAAAAAGTTTTTCACTGAATTATTTGTAGATGGTGCACATAAATCAAATGTGGTGAATTTATTCCTGATCAGACATTATTCTCAATAGAAAATTGTGAAAATTTTCACTGAAAAATACGACTCATGTCATTCATATGCATATTTAACATCCACTTTTCGGTTTATTGTTTAGAAAATCAAATCTATCAACTTCAGCTTGATTGTCCAGTTAGGTATTTTTTAACGGTATAGTTGCTTTTGTGCCATTTAAATCGAATAGTTTCTTCCGAATAAAACCAAATTTCCTGGAAATAAAACTGGGCAGCATGTTGTACGGATGTGCTTGGTTAGTTAACTGAATTTTAAATTCTTCAGATCGTTCACGAAAAGTCTGAAAAGTAATTGAAAAAGAGTATTATCGGGAAAGGAACAGAACTCGATTTTAATTCACTTTGTTCTTTTTCAAATCGTTTGACATCAACCTGACTGTGAGTAACAGCTGAATTTCGCTTATTTTGTACTCATTCACAAGTTAACGAATAAACAAGAATTATTTCGGATGATATAAATCTTATTTCAACTCAAATAAAAGTCGAAAGAGCGATTTTTTAAGAGTTAATTCTCCTAAGAAACTTCATTCCGGATTGTATGCCATTTAAATGCTTTTTCTCTTCGACTACATACGTTTTGACAAAATAACAAATGCCAAACCAGTTCGAGAGATAAATGTTCTATTCGTTTTCTTGAAATTGAAGTGTAAACTGAATATTAAATCTTTTTGTATCAAAGAAAATATTGTAGGTAGAAAATATTGTAGGTAGAAAATATTGAAGTCTGTTTCCACTCATTTGTGTTTATACTCATAGGATTTGAACATCAGTTCTGAATTGTACACCTGTAAATTGCTTGAGATTTACTCAAAATAATTTTTATTCTAATGTTTGTATTGATTTGGTTCCTTATTATCTAAAGGACCTTAATTCCTTATGGATTTCTTTGCACATTAAGATACAGATTGAAATATCCTATTTTTACGACGCACCTGCAAAAAAATACTTTTTCATAAATAATATGTCAGTTAACTGAATGCAATGAATTAGTTGAGAAAATTCTTGCATTTCCCAATTATTTTGTGAATATTTGTCAAAAAGGAATAAGTAAAGAGATTTTTATGAATTTCAACCTCTCGATTTTCACATGGGTAAGAAATTATCGAAGATTAGAATTTGACCATTACTATTTTTATTCAATATATTCATTTTTTGTTTCCTTTAGTACTGGACGAACCCACTTATTCCTATATCAGAATACAGAGTATTTTTCAGTACAGTGGTTTCAAGCTTTGCCTCACAAGACTTGACAAGTCTTTATAATTCTTCGGGTCCGGAGACATTCAGTTTCTTTTTGGCAGCTAAAGATATTAGACCAATATGGTTATTAGAACTAAAAGTCTTTTCTCATAAACAAGGGTAATAGCATCTCAGTGGTTCGCAAAACACGGAAGGTTTGGATCTATTCCATATGTCTAGCGTGGAATCAAGAACAGAATACTAATACCTTTAGTGTTAAATCCCAGTTCTACCTAGACATGTAAGATAGTTTGTGTTCAATTTCACATAAAACGCAGATTTAAAATTTTCTGTGCCACATAATATATTATAGCGAAATAAATTTCAAACTAAGTCAACCAGGTTGTAATTCAACTCCTATCTTGAACCCTGGACTTGTTCTAAAATAAACATTAAACTCTGATGACTCTTCGACATGGGATAAAGGTGGCATGGAACGAGATACACGAATGAGGAATTATAATGAAGATTCACTTGTTAACTAACAAATCAGAAATTTGTTCTACTATTCCCAATTTTTTCAGGTTTTTTTGTGATTTCAATGTACACTCATTCCTATCTTGAAGAAAAAAGTATCAAACTATCTACGAGGTTTGTTTTGTATCCAACTGTCTCATTTTCGAATTTTTACACTCACGAAGCTCAAGATTTTTTGTGAATATTATGTTTCCATTTTTTAATCTTATTTCAAACATTCGATTGCATTTGATTATGGCTCAGTAAAATAATTCAATGGAATGAAAAAATATATTTTCGTCATCTTCGGCGCTTCGTGTTTCGGAAAAGTAAAATTTTATCGAAGAATATTCCAGTTACTTCTCTAGTTTTTGCTAATTATAAGTTTGTATAATTCTCTATAGAAGTTCTTGTATTCACTATACTGTATTTAATTGAAAATTTTTCGAATAAGTCTATTATAAATGGAACAAATCTGAAAGTAAATTCTTTACTAAGAAGTGAAGTACAGCTAATATTACTGCGTTATGAAAATCTGATATTTCAATGGAAACACCTTTAATGTTGGAAATACACAAACTACGATCCATGAAAAAGCTATCTTCACATCAACTGTTAACTTTTTAATGTGTATACACTAACTTGCCATTTCAGTTTTAAGGCGGGTTTACACGTTACGATAAATCGTAACAACTTGTCTAAACGATAAGTCGTTGCATGCAAGTCGGTGTGTGTAAACCGCAAGTCGTTACGACTTGTCTGAGTTGGAGTCAGGTTGGAAGGTTGGTGCAAATTTCCACAAACTTCTCGGGTTTGCAACGACAAGTCGGAGGGCTTCATCGACAAGTCGGAACGTGTAAACGGTGACTCCGTCAAATCGGTCACCTCAGTGTAGTAAATTTTGTATTTTCTGGTTTTGAGTGAAAGTTTTTGTTGTTAATCAGTTTTTATTATAAGTTTGCTTCGGTGAAATGTCGGACCTACGTCAAGCCTCTCGGGAGTTCCTGTTAGAGTTCATTGAATTGTACCGAAACTCTACATGCTTGTGGCAAACCAAAAGCAAGGATTATTCTGACAGAAACAAGAAGGACTTAGCCTACGCCGAGTTAGTGAAAAAATATCAAGAGATCGACCCAAAAGCAGACAGATCTACAGTTGTCAAAAAAATCAACTCATTTAGAACAGTATATAAAAGGCAAGGCAAGTTATGTACATATACCATAACAGTAATTCCTCCATTGCTGGAAAGCACTTCACAATTCACCTCACACAGGAGAAAATACTGACTGACTTGAACGAAAAGTCGGTACGTGTAAACGGACATGCGATATTCGACAAATCGTTACAACTTGTCAACGACGATTTGTCGTTCAATTTGTCGTAGGGTGTAAACCCGCCATTAAGTTCAGTTGTCTTCCTCACATTCATATCTAAAGCCTCAAAATTAAATATTCCGCTGCTAAAGGCATTCTGGATGCATATGAGAAAATGCGCTTAATGCACCTACTAATTATATTGACACTGCTGCTACTCTATATTCAACTATTTGTTTATTTTAGAGAATTCTCTGAAACCATTAAGTTTTCTTCATGCAACTACTAACGTCGTTTCATTTATAGTCGTTTGTTGGCTTCGATGATCGAGTTTGTCGTTGTTGCATCTCTAATTCGGAGTTAAGAGAGCACGGAGCTTTCTCCTAATTAAATGTAGGTAAAAAAATATATCTTAAATGGAATTATATTGATGTTAGCTTCTATAACATACGAGTATAGCTTTAAAATTGGATTAGATAGATAGATTTTAATCTTTTTCTACGAAAATATATCAATGTATCTTTTCGATATATTATTAAATACCCGGTGTCGTCTACCAAATAACAGAATTCAGAAAACAGAAAACTTTTACAAACCAAAAATATTCACAATTAATATGAGTTAGAAACTCTGAAAAATTTATGTCATCTTGCAAATACCTATAACGCAGAAGTACAACAAATTATTTACAATTTAATCTATGAATTGGATTCGAGGTAATTCAAGAAGCGTCCGAAGCTCCTAAAGTTTGGTGAAATATACCTTATAACTGTAAATAGGCCAAATATCTAAACAGGCCATATGACATAATTCATTAATTAATCTGATTTCATTTGTGTGTATATACCGGGAGTTTCTAAATTCATGTGACAGAATTCAGCAGGTGATTGCTGCTATGAAATTAAGATGGGTCCTATAACAAAATCTCCTGAGCCAAACCCTTCTCAAGATTTCACCCTTAAAAAGTGGTGACTAAAATTGAGTCTATTTTTTTTTTTAAAGTTCAGTAATATTTGAAATTCTGTACTTTCAATATTCCCGTTACATTATACGGGGGTGAAATTAGGAAACCTTTACTTTATTTCATGTCAAAACTTTTTTCAATATGTAGTTTTATGAAATAGAATTATCACTTAAAATCCTTGTTCTATTAAAAAATATTTTTTCCCAAAACAAATTACCAGCAAAAATATCTTCAAATAAAGCAACGATTTTAAGTTATAATTTTATTTCATGAAACTTCACCCTGAAAAATAGTTTTGGTATGAAATAATGGGTTTCGAATTCCACTCCCGTATAATGTACTGAAGAACGCCCCTGGTTAGACTTTTGCGAGTTTACGAAATTACAGGATTTCAATTTTCTAGCATTACTCAAATTTTAGAAGAAAAAAAATAATCACTCAATTTTAGTCACCACCTTTAAAGAGTGAAATCTCGGAAAGTCCCATCTTAATTTTATACCAGCAATTCCGAATTTTGTCGCATGAATTTAGAAACACTGTATTTTTAGTTGAATCAAAATAACGAATTTCCTAATTTCTATTACTTTCCTGCCAGAATTATTGAATTGGAGTACATCCTTATCACACAACACTCTGTATTTTTTCCTGTAAATAATGTGGTTTGAAGTATTCTTACCTAAAATACAATACTTTCAACGTAAATATATAGATTCAGATACTAAACTGAAAACCGCCTAATCAAAACTATTTTTGCTAGAAATTGGAACTGGAAACGAAAAGAAAAATCGAAAGCAATCTCTTTACGCTCTAGTGCTCGTTATGGGAACAAGTATGTATACACAAATAAGGCAAGTGAAGCGTAAAACTAATATTAATAAATATAGAGGAAAACAAAATCTCATGGTTATTTTATAACTCACTTGTACATAGTACTAGTGTAATAAACACAAGTGAAATTTTTCTTTGTCAACTCTAATAATCTCCAAAATATGATTTTTTTAAAAGAACTAAGAAAGAATGAGTTATTATCCTCTACAAGCAACACATTCGACTAGATGGAATTACATATAGCTTATTGATAGAGTATTTTTCAAAATGAACTATTAACAAATACCAATCTTTTTATCTCCAACAAATTTGATCCAAAGGATATGTTGAAAATGGAATGCGACAATTTTTAGCATCTAAGCCCAAAGAATCGTTTTACCAAGATCTCAAAGAGCTCGCTGAACTTGCATTAAAACACAGAATAAGAATATTTATAAGATTATTTAATAAGAATTTCAGGTTTGAAAAGAATTTTAAGTTTCTACTCAATTTTTCTGGATAACCATTTATTCAATGTAATGACAACAACTTTCATTTAATTATATAGCAGCAGTAAAACATATAATGCAATAAAAGAGATGAAAATGAACTATTAAAACTTTCAAGTGAAAAAACTGAAATTAAAAGCATTTGAAAACTTTTTCCAATAAAATCTGGATGAACAACATTCAAGTTGTGATTTTAGTTTTCAAGAATTTTCATTTTATATATATATATATATATATATATATATATATATATATAACAGTCGCAACAAAATCACAGTTTTACAAAAATCTTTAATAATTTACGAAGTACGAGTATAACGAATTACGTCGTACATTGGAACCTTTTTGATTCAGACCCTCTCATAAATATCTCATAAGTCATTGGCTTTCATAACTAGCTCTGTCTTTTCATTGTTTCTCCAATTTCATTAGCGATTTTACGACTATGCCCTTTGTTACAGAGAAAATTATTTAGCCCATCAGATGATTAGTTGTCTCAGTTCTTCGAAATTCATCTTCATAACAAATCAAAAATAAAATATTCTTTTTAAAGATTTTCACGCTTAAATTTACTCAAGCATGAGGAAATTTTTTATATAAGCATTTGTTTTTTCGACGCCGTATGTTTTTTTAGAATTATTCTCTTTTTTGTTTGTACAGTTTCTTTTCGTTATTCAACCCCATTTTGAACTTGATGCAATTCTAGAATAGATTTCTATTACTTTCCACTCATTAATCTTTTACATCAATCATTTTTCGATTAAGTTTCGCAGGAAAAAAATTTTAATGAACTTCACGTAAATAATAAAAAAAACATTAGTTAGTTAATAGTATGGAATCTAAGAGTCATTTAATTGATATACCACCGTAGTAATATGAGTTGATTGATTTTTTCTTTATTCCAAAAACTCTTTACCACTTAATCTACTTTATGATCATTTCACAATTATAATATTATATTATTTTGAAAAAACTATATAGATTCTCATACCACACTCAACTTATATCCAGAATATTCTTTTTCTAATGTCGACTATTTGCCATAAAATACACTTTTGATGCACGAGTGTACCTTCATAGTATATAAATAAAACTTGGAAACAGTTTATCCCTTATGCTTTTACCTATTCCATTGCATTTGAGTTAGTGGTTTTGAAGTTACAACATGAAATATGAGCAAACATTTTAAATCGAAATTTTCTGTAAAATTCAACGCGATTTCATCTGCAAACATCCGACATACAAAGTATTTATGGTTCAACCAATACCATAAGCAAGTACAAATTGAAATATGTCAAAAGATTTAGCAGAAAATTATAACAGTGGTGTTATCACAGGAAATTATGGAATGAATATGACAATATTCATTTTGTACTTATATTTCAATTATACCTTGCTACTTATTTGAGTTCCCAAATACATATAATTTTTTGATAGTTTTGACTTCATCCACTAGTATCTGAGTTAAGTTATGTTTAAGGTTAGGTCGCGACTTTTAAACAGAGATTTGTTCTTTTCTTCTCCTCAATAAACTGCTGATATTAGCTTTCACACGTTTGATATACTACTGAGGATACCGGGATGTTCAATTACGGAACATTTCCTCATTACAGCATCTAATATTATCATCAAACAGTGAGTTTGGGTTTTCAGCTATATCGTTCTTGTTAATAATAGTAAAAAAAGATACCCAAATGAAATACATCAGCGGAAACTTATTTAGTTATAAATAAATAAATTATTCGATTGAAGTAATCAAAAAGACACAAAGAGACACAATATAAAGAGAAAGCATTTTATACTTCAGTATAACCCCACGACTGATTTGTTAAGTGGCAGTTCCCCAAAAAGTCTCTCAGATCCGCCAGTGAAACGTACCACTTCGAATTGATCGAGTATTTATGTGGAAATAAATCATTATCGATGGGAATTTAAACGCTTGTATTTGAAAAAATGGTTGCGGGCACGCTGATGTGTATGTAATAGAACATAAAACGAGTTAAAAAGAACAATGAAAATCACTGCGGGATTTGCAGAAACATACGCTACTCGGATAGCTAGTCGTACATTAGAGAAATATATATATCGCTCATCTGCCATGAGAGCTCATGGTTAAATATTGCTAATGAAACAGGAGATAAAACAGCTATTCTCAAATTGTTCTAATCCTACTACATTACGATATGAATAAATGGGAAATGGAAAGCCATTTTATGATATAAAACGAAAAGGAATCGTTCAATTTTAATAATCATTATTTTCAACTATTATAATATAACATATATAGATCCTGCTTTCTTTGATATACTGATAAGACAATTTTAGGAAAACAGAAGCTTGTTTCTTCATGCTTTATATTCTACATGTTTGAATGTAATACGTATATTTTCAGCATGAATATTTTGTAATGATTAGGAATGCAACATGGTTATTATTCTTTATTTCTATCAATTTCCAGATATTAGTTTAATTCAATTAAATACCGTCAATAATGTTAATTAATCGTAAATCACTTTAATTATCAAATGCAACAGTATTAGGTATAACTAATCATTCATTTTTGGAATTCCGACGTAATAATTATCAATCTGAATATTAAAATCGGTTAATAAAATTCAAAAGATCTAAGAAATAGGAAATTGAAGAAATGTACTGGAACCATCTAGTACAAGCAACACATCATGATTATAGATATCTTGAAATTGGTTGATCTAGCTTTTCAATAGATTATGTAGACTGCAGGGCTTTCTTTTTTTTTGTCATTATACAATTTAGTATTAGCTAAAACTCTCAAAGTATCTGTAAATTTACCTAAGAGTAAGTAAACTTCTCCCGTAAATTCTTCTCTAGTTATATATATGAGGGTTGCTAAACATACAAAGAAATAATCAATCGCGGTGCTTCAAAGGACATCTTTAAGATCGTGTCAGGCCACGATACATGGATCTACACCTATGAACCTGAAACTAAACAACAATCGACTGTATGAATCTTTCAAAACGACAATAGGCTCAAACCTATGCAAAAGTGTATTGATTTTAATCGAGAATATTTTGAAGAACAATAAAACCATATCTAATTATAAATATTTTTTTATTTATCTATCTCAAAACTTAAGTATCAATCCTAGTAATTATTGTTGCATTTATTTATCAAATTTCACTTTTTTATATATATAACAGTTTAAACAAATAATTGGAATAAAAAAATCCAGTAGATCTATTTTGAAACTCTCTCTTTTTTCTTCCACAGAAAGAACTTTATTAGGACACTCAAGTTCTAAGGATTCAGACACATATAATAAAGATAAAGACAGTGAAAGTTGTCGGGAATCTAGGGTAAATTGCCGTGTCATTTCACGTGTAAAGCATACCACTAGATCTCATATCATTTTTTCCCGACTATTCAGATCTTACAAAGGGGTTAGCGAGTGTTATGTGAGTATACGGAATGTAGATACATAATATGGATGTGTGTGCCTCTGCGACCAGAAAACTTCTTTGATGAAACCCTGCTTCGAGATAATGTATGTTGTACTTCCATTTCTTTAATACTGAAATCCAAGCCACAATTTGTGAATAACGAGGACGACCGATGAAAATAATAATGAATAAATCCATTCTGATTTTTAAACAATAATAGAAATAGAATGCATTGTTTTGTTGTAGAATTGTTGTAGAATTGATGATAGTTTACAATTAGCAATATAGAAGACAAACAACATATATTAAAAACGAACGTTTCAACTTGGAAACTGAATTTAAGAATGGTAAATATGGTTTCTAATCTGATTATAGAATAAAAAACGGGTATATATTTGTGTAAGATGTAATATTTTGACCGTTACATGAACATATCTATAAATTCCTAACTTTGGTCATGTATCTGGTTGAGTTTCGAGGTTCAACTAAGTTACCTGAATAAAAGAGAGTGTGACGCACTTAACCATAAAGCGTATTAGTCTGACTTAGAATGTTATTGTAAATAATTGTGTGGATTCTCAACAAATCAATTTTAGTAAGAAGTATGCAAGATTGATATTTTAATCAATTTATCGAATTAGTTTACTTCATTATATTCATTTTGATTCGTTATCAGTTATCATAAACCTCCAAGACAGCCTATTTCGAACGATAATCTGATTCTCACAAGTTTTTTTCTTCTCAAATATTCCTTTAAAACGCTGTAACCACAAGATTGGCCTCTAGGAATTCAATTGTATGCGAAGTTTGTTTTGTCTGGAACCCGAACATTTACAAATGGCGATGTAGGGTCACTACTAATGCGGCGTATTGATTGTGTTGGTGTCGAAGGAAGTGAAGGGTCAAGGGAGACAGAGAAGTAATCGGGTTATTAAATAAAGATAGATGAATTGTCTAGGAACTTGACATCTCTTTGGGAGGTCTTGAAACTTTCCTCTTTAGTTTGGATAAGAGGACTCGTCCGTTGAACTCAATAGCTTTAATAGTTTGACACTCTCAGATAAATATATAATAGGTAAATAGACAGAGATAAATCATATTTTAGTTTCTATTTCATAAATTATTCTACAGTCATCGATTTCAACATTTGAGTGAGTTTCAAATTATTGAGGCGTGTTAAAGTGGGTGGATATTGAATTGGAAGATTTTGTTTTCCATATACAAACAAATCCATCCAGACCAAACTGATAAAAGCGTGTTTGGTAGATAATATCGGTTAATGATATTTTAGTATTTACTCATACTCTCTATTAAAATAGAATTGTATATTTAACGTTCCGAATTTACAATTTCTTGATAGATACAATAGTAATATCACTCGTTATCACAACATAAAACAGTTGTATGTTTTTCCATTACACATGAATGGTTTATTATAACGATTTGTTTTACAAACTCATGCATGAAGTCAATTAGAATTGATGGAATTAAAGATTGGTACGTAAATCTATTTCAACATGCGAAAGGTCAGCAAAAACTGAAACAGATTCAAATATGCATTCTTTTATGAGATTCTTATTATCAAAATTGGAAAATGTTTGCATGAGCACTTCATCGATTACGAATAACTTGTTAACAAATAAACTCCATTTCTGCGAACTATATGGATAAAATTTGTCAACAAATAATTTAAGGCACCAACAAATACAGGGTTCGGCAATGAAACGAGAAGATTTCGTAAATAATTTTATTGTTGGAAACAAATTTTTTTTGTAAGTATTAATTCATTAATGGGAAATAAAAAATAAACCATTTGATATACAATGTTCAAAAAATTTTCGAGCCTGAAAGTTCTGCATAACTCTTCGCATCATATCAACAAGGCTGGGATTGTCCTGGGTGTTGAAAAAGTGTGTTTTCATTAACTGAAAAGCGGTGAAGTTTAGGTGTGAGGAAGTTCTGAAAAATTGCACCGTATCTCTCAGAATTAACGGTAACGGCATTTTCAGCCTAGTCCTCAAAAAAACACGGACCGATGATTCCATATGCCAACATTGCACACCATATTGTCACTTTCTGAGCATGAAGAGGTGTTTCATGAAGCAAACAAGGGTTCTCCTCCGCCCAGTACCTAAAATTTTGGTTTTTTACAAAACCGGAGAGGATTGCCTCGTCACTCATTTACAAGTTGTTAATTTGGTTATCATTTTCTTCCATCCTGGCAAGCATAACCTCACAAAATCTGAGACGCTGTTTATAATCACCGGGTTGATTGAACAACCCTAAATCTTCCCGTTTCATTGCCAATCGCGTTACATAAATATTTAGAACCAATAGTCGAACAATAATGAAAATGAAAATTCGTTTTTGTTATGTTCTCCAGCTTAATTCATAACATTTTCTTTCTCTTGATTTATGCAGTATGATTTCCAATGCAATTCAATATGAACATCTCAGGAGGAAATAAAATGTCGATAAAAACTATAAACTCTAAATACGAGCATATTATTTTATAATTTATTTTCTTTTGAAAGTTTAAGCCAATTTCATAGTTTGGCATTGATTTCATTGATAACTGTATAATTGTAACTGTATAATCTACTACCCAAGTAATCCCTACACAATATTTCAAGACCTACACCTATGGTCGACATCGAAATTGAGCCGAACTGGACGGAATTCCTAATTTTATTACCCTATACCTTCCAGCGCTTCTAAACATTCAAACTGTGGTTACCTCATATTATATTTGCAGGTTGACCAACCAATATATTCTTCTTCTTCCAAGTCTTCTATTTCTATCAATCTTCTCTAAATTGTAATACTTTTTACAATTTTTAACAAAGTCCACGCTGGAAATTATACACTATATACACTTATATACGAATTATTAAATTTACTTTTTAACCACGTGCATTATTCCAGTATACTTAGTATTTATCAACTCAACTGATTCTATATAAACAGTTTTCCCAGAAAAATTAAAACAAAGCCGGAAAACAAAAAAACAAAGTTAATTCACAAAGTTGAGATAAAATCAATTTCCAGTGGACGGTCTTATCTACTGAGCTTTTTTTAAAAATGTATGGAAGGAAATCTTTGAGCCAACTCGAATAAATATCTGGAGATAAAAAGATCAGGTTGAGATATCTGTTAGCTCTTAATTTATTTATTTCTCAAACAGCATCAATATCACAAGCGACATGCTAAATTTCTGATTTTTTAGAAGTTAGTTGTAAGAAATTTATGGACAATTTGGAAAACAAATATTTTGTTGTTGTCTCTGAAATAATTTATTTGAGTTGAAATACTGAAAAAGTATATTTGTGAATATAATTCAAATCAAATTTTCATTTGCAATGTAATATTTTTGGTTTTTTCAAATGTTTATCGAAAAATAAGAAAACCAACAGTCAAAATGTTTTGCTTCATAAAATGATCATTGTTTAAAAATAGACGAAGAAGACAACTTAAGTTGCATGATCTGTTTATTGGCCTCAATAAAGAGATTTGTATATAATTTTTACATATCAACCCTTTTCTCACAGAATCACACAAAACAACGAGTTTGTTGGTTTGAAAACTAAGAACCCTCATCCGCATAATTCCCAAATCAACTAAAAAGCGTTAAAAAAGAGTACCAAGCAAAACCACCGTGCTTATTACAACGGATTAAAAATATTTAGACGTGAACATACAGAGCGATGAAAATCAAAAATCCGTGAATAAAAGAAACAGCATTTTATTATCCAATGAATAGAACTTTCCTGAAAAGACAAGGAATAATACTCGTAAAAAACACTAAAATGAACGTGTATAAATCAATATTTTAACCAGTCCTTTTACATGGTAAAAAATACTGGATAGTTAGAAACTGACTGAAAAGCAAAGTTCAAGCAGCAGCAATGAAGTACTTACGCAGAAAAGATCAATTAGGACCCAAAATAATAAGAGAAGACTTGAAGATATAACCTGTAACTGAAACAATTGAAAAATAACAGCTTAGATGTTTTGAGGATCTAGAGAAATGAGAAAGAAGGACATTTTGGGAAAACACAATTGCTAGAATTATGGATACTGCTGGATACATATGGGTTGACGATGATATATTGACTACCTTGCCAAATTTTATAGTATACCAAGACGAGAAGAAACAGAAGGTGATGTAATACAGTAGTGATTTAATTTTATTGGATTCCTCGACATTTTGTTAACCCAAGATATTTCTTTCCAGTTACAAAAATTGAATGAATGTTTTCAAATCACTTTCATTAAATTGGTGAAGTGTGGACCAACTTCACTAAAAAAAATAATCTCCAAGGTATCGATCATTTTCATTGGTATTTGTAATAAATATTAAATTGATTCTTGACTGGCCGAAAGTTTGAATCACAAGAGGAAAATATTATTCATAATATTTTCTTCAATCTACAGAAGTTATTGAAAACTCTCATTGAATCACATTATCTATTACTTAATATATCAATCATAATAATCTATTCAATTTAAATAAATATTGGATTTTAGAAACCAGAGAGGTTGAATTCAATCCAATATTTTTCTTATGAAGTTATTTCTTTAGAATTGTCAATAAAATTTCTCGATTGATAAGAGTTTTGACGACAACATCCCGATTTTACAGTTGGAATGAGATGAAAGTTGAAATATAGTATCGAAATAATAGTTTCTCCTTATCAATAATACAACAACAACAGTAAAGGTTTTATAAATGAAATAAGAACCGCTGTAATTTTTCATTTACCTAATATTCCTTATTGTGCCAAGAAATTGAATTTTTCTATATCCACAATTTCCTTGGAGTAGTTGAGCTCATTAAAAATTCAGCAAAGGAGATGTAGGTTATCAACTCTCAAAGCAAATACAGCTCAATAAGTTATAATAAATTAAAAATAGGAATTTCATTTTAGTTGTAACAACGTATTCATACCATGTGCAAAATTCATTATTTGAGTGACATTTCGAAATAAGTCGTTACTTAAATTTGTGACTTACACATACTCGTTTTTTTGTGGAAAGCTATATTTGTAATTATACGATTGAAATTATTTTATGCCTCAATGGCGCTATTGGGATTACGTAAACAGTGTACCAATTTTCTAACAATACCCAGTTTAACTTTGTAACCCAAACAAACTAATTTGAACAAATTTTACAAAACACATTCTGGGTCCAGATTTGGCTAAACTTATTTAAATACTGGCTATGGTTTTGACGAATAAAATTATCAATAATCAATCTATCTGAACCCTAAATTTTCAAAAAAAATGTTTGTTAACTAAATGAACTATCATGTTACAATGTCGTTCAAAGATTCATTCGTTATATTTTTACTTACATTACTATCACGTGTTGCGAGAATTGATTTCGGTATTTAACAGACCCTTAATATTATTTCTTTCTTATCTTCCAAATGAATTTCAAAATCATTTTACCTAATATATTCACGAGACCATTTATCTAAATTCTATTAGAGATGTTCCCTACAGCTTACCTGGCATGTTTATTAGTTTTAACATAGGTTTCTAATGCTTCTAATTAAATTGGAATCAGCAGTTACTTCATTTTTCCTGTACCCCACTTTGAAAGGAATGAACAACCATGCCACAAATTTGGATCCCGTTGACTGTACATCCTCAGGATTTAAGCCAATAAAATTCGAGATTATAGTGATTATTAGGGTAAATTAATCAACATGATCTTTTCTTTAACCTTAGACTAGGAAAAAGAAAGGTAACGTAGCCTTCAAAGCTTGTCTGTTACCATTTGGTGCAAAGCGAGTAGTGCGCAGAGGCGTATCAGAAAATATTACTAGTTAATTATGTTTTTAGTTTTTCTCTAGCAGCTATTGAAATTGTTTTAAAATAATGAAATTAAATATGTTATCATATTTTTATGAAATTGTGATACAGTTTATAAAGAAAAAGTTTTGAAATGGAATGATACTGTTTTTTACACAATAGAGACATAAAATTAGTGAGAAATATGGTATTTTCATAGGTATGGATTGCGGTAGTAAGGTCTGGTAAAGAAAATAATTTTTTTTTTCAAGCATATATTACTTTCATTAACAGAGACAAAAATAAAGTATTATATTACTATTACAATAACGAGATAGCATTATGGACGTAATCAAGCATGTAGGAGATGTTATTTTGAACTTTAATTTAATATTCGACAGTTTTTATTGGAAAAATATCTAAAGAATAGTGGTATTCGCCTAAATTTATGGAAATTGGCTAATTCGAGTCTTTAAATCCTCTCTCCAAGTAAGTCACGGAAATTATATTTAATTACAGATATTGATAAATAGTTAAAATTTAAACAAAGCATTCTGTTTTTTTTTTAAATCAATTCAAACTGTGATTAAATATTTTTAATCTCATTACAACTAATATAGATATATGAAGAACGAGCAATATTTTTATGTCAAAATAATGGAAAATAAAGTGTTTTTTAAATATCATGCTCTGGGGTTTTGTTCCCTCTCGGCTGTTACACTACACAACGCATAGTGCTCAGATGTTTGTATCATTCCCATTTCTTGTTCCAATTTTTTTTTTAAGTTCTTTAATAATATCTGATAAAGTGATTACTTTTATTATTTAGTGGTATAATGAATGTTTGACAACTCTAATCTTTCTCTCCTCAACATCTTTTTACTGAGATTTTCTGGGAATATGATTAGAGTTGAGGGTGATGTTAAAGAAAGAAATAGTTTGCTGTTAGGAGCCTGAAATGTGAAGAGTTTTATTGATTTCAACATACATTTATATTGAAAGCTCAGTCCAATACATTTCTTATTAGATTTGTTTTAAAAGTAATCACTTACTACGGATGGTTGAACATTTAGGCAGTTCAGTAAAAATGGTGGTGACTGCCTCATTAAGCAAACGAACGTTTGACATAGTATCAGTCTCAGTCAAAATGCTTCGACCATATTCAATCATTTACTGTTGGCTCCAAATTATCAAAGTATCCACAAGGTTCGTCTTTGACTACATTCGTGACACAATTCATACCAAGATTGTAACCACCACTTCGTTGTTCTAGAGCCCGGTACGTCAATATATAAGCGACATAGATTTAGCCAAAAATACAAGGTTTTTAAATAAAACAATAGCGAAGTACCGCCGTTAAAAAGCGGAAAGCGTCACGCGTCGTACCTTACAATTGAAATCTCGAACCATTGGAAAGGTAAATAAAAATTAAACTTGAAATATAAAATATATATTCAAAATAGAACATCCACATTGTACACTCTCAA
Source organism: Diorhabda carinulata (assembly GCF_026250575.1). Lineage (NCBI taxonomy): Eukaryota > Metazoa > Arthropoda > Insecta > Coleoptera > Chrysomelidae > Diorhabda > Diorhabda carinulata. Next base: position 37,445,900 of record NC_079460.1, on the reverse strand, counting down.
TTCCATATTTCACTTTTTAGTTGTGTTTTATGTATTCTAAGTATTCCCATTTTTTAATTTTATCTGCCCTATCATTTTTTTTTTGATGATCTCCAGCTTTCCAATTTTCAATAGCTGAATTGATAAAACCATTTAGGTATGTATTAAACGGATTGCAATTACTGTAATAATGAAATTCATGCAAGAAAACGATTTCGGCTTTATCAAAAACGAGTCGTTTGTATAAGAATCTAGAAATAAAAGGGACTATACAAGTTAAAATCCAATTCAGTTTTAGTTTAATACGAAAACATTAAAATATTTAACGAAGTAAGATAAGAAATAACTTATTAACAGAAACAAAGTTTGAAAGTTTGAATTTCCTTCACATTCAAATGGTATTAAAATATATTTGTGTATATAAGATTTGGCGCATTTATTATACACCCAGACTTGAATATATGTATTTACCCACTAAATTAGAGCAAGAGTGTATACCGGATGATTCGTTAATAACCAATGATTACAACTACTATCTCAAACTAGTGATAGTAGTTCTAAAGTTGTTATTCAAACTATTTTTCCAGTAATAGATCGCCGTTTTGCTGAACTTATTTATCCATTAGTAAATGGCTTGAAATAATAGATTCGGTATCCCTAGGTATACATAGTTATCAACCCTCTATTCAAGTGGATTGTTAATCTGCCTGAGCCTATAAAAAAATATTATCGGAGTCTGTCCAATTTGTTGTTTACCAGTAACTTTATTAGAAAAATTTTTTTCAACATTGTAAAACTTCAAACTTTAAAATAAAACTTATTGTTACGAACTTATCCCCGACATCAAGCTGGCCTTCTAAAATTTGAAGCGGACGTTAATATATGGCGAAATTCGTTTGATGTTTGTTTTTATATATGTTCCTTATCATAGCAGGAGGTTTGTTTATATTGTTTTTTTTTTAAAGTAATTTCAAGTAAGGCCTTGTTATTTATTTGTTGTTGTTTGTTAAATTCATAGAAATCTAGAAATGTCATTTCTGATATATATCGAGCATGTTTAGCGGAGTTTAGGTTAGTGAATATTCATAGTGAACGGAACAAAATAGAAAACTAACCAAAGAATTAAAATGAATTATATAAGTTAGTTCAGTATTAAGTTGTCTAATGTAAGTGTAAGTGAGTAAGAGACAGACACCTTGATCTCGTCAATTTTTGAAATTAAGAACGATATTTATGTTAAAATGGACGAGAAGATTTCTGCCATGAAGTGCGACATTTCAACTCTGAAGAATGATATTTCGGCCGATACTGACGAGAATATTTCTACCTTGACAGACGATATTTTGACCATGAAGGACGGTATCAACTATGAATATGAAAATAGAATTTCATCCCTTAAATATGATATCGAGAATAAAATAAAAACGATTGACGAGAAAATCGAGGAGTTAGAAAGAAAGATTACAAATTCGAGAACTCAAGATATTCCAATCAAAGAAAAGAAAATCGAACAAATGAGATCCTGCAATCCACAAGCACTATTCAAGACCGAAGACAATGGCAGTTTTAACCGAGTCATAGTTTAAAAATCAATATTGGCATTGACCGTTTGACGCTTCTTGATAATTTATACCCATTGTCATTATTGTCATTATCAATCGTTATTTATGTGCACAAGAATACATGTTTCTTCTGTGTGTATCTACGTTACGTATGTAATGTGATGTATGTAGATGGTGGGCAGGAAGAATTCTACAATAAGCACTGGGCAAGTAAATTTAAAGCTCAATGCTACTCAATTAAAAGTAAGTAGAGTTTCACAAAAAAAATTCAATTCAAATTTTTCAGTGACTACTGGAGATGAAATTCATATGTTGGAATTTTGTAAATGAAGTAACATCATCGATCAACGCTGTACAGGACACTATTTACAGAAGAAGCCGAATTTATAAGAAACGGGATAAATAAATCCCGGAATTCATATGTATGGGCAGAAAAAATCACCCATGATATTCGAGAATATCATTCCCAGTTAAGGTTTTCGGTTTTATATTAGTTCTAATCACAAACCGTATCAAACGTTCCGAATCTCTATATTTATTGAACTAAGACTTCAGTATAATAAGGTATTCTACGTGATTTTATCCGCTCGCAATGCTCGTAAATTTCAATAATTGATGAATGCTTGTATATTCCTTAAACAATCGAGTAGAATTAGTTAGAAAGTACGGTTATATTTAGATGTCCACATTTAGAAATTTTTCATTTGACAGTAGACATTATTTTTCAAAACATAAATTCAAATTCATATAAAAAATAAGAAATTTCACATCCATACTGTATTATTAATGATCCACTGATAGACACAATAAAATATTACGATTATTGATTGATTCCCAGAGTTTACTGAGAGGGAAGTTTATGAATGAAAGTTCATTAAAAAAATATTAAATTTCGTCTCCGAAAGTACGAGAAGAAAATGCCGATTATAAATGAACAATTTAGGTTTTTTTTTATAATCCAGAACACAATATACTTTTTAAAGCAACTCATTTATAAAATGGTTTCAGATCTCGGGTTTGGTTTTTATATCTAACCGAAGCTCAGAAAAAGATTTAAAGAGAAAATGAACCAATCCAGACTAATAATTGTTACTCCCTTCACTTTATTGTCGATATAAATTTCCTAATGCCCAATACTAGACCTATAAATGTCAAAAAAGGGTAGAACTAATAAATTATCCGACATATGGAGCAACACCCAGTATATCCAATTTGTGTTGCTGACTGACTATCTCTAGTATTTATTGTACAGTTTGCTTAAATGATATGAGACGACTTCAAAATATTTTGTGAAAATAAATTGTATCTAAACTATGCTGTATGTGAAATCGCTTGAGTGCAGTATCTGAGTTAATTGACAACAGTTGATATATTTATGTAATAATATTGGATTTGAACTCGAAAAGGTTTTAACAACGACTGAGATCTGATATTTTGACTTTCTTACAGAAACGAAATCGCAATAAAATTTACTAGATCAAAATCTCTATGTGTAAGCATTTTTTCGAGAGAATATCGTATTAATAATTTTACCGCAAAAATTGTGCTGTAGATTTTATCATTTTTAAATTGGAGTATGTAATTCAAGAAAGTTTAAACTTGTACAAATGTTGCCTTACTTTCCAGAATATCTTTTTGAAATGACGTTTTCATCAATTAAACGCTTATTTATGGGTACTAATCTGCTTTAAAATTTTCACCCCAAAAAATCTGAAGCAAAAAATACCTTTGGAATATAAGAGAAAATAAATTGAAACTCTAAAATACAAATGTTGTTGAAGAGTTTTATGTGAAATATATTTGTAGGTAGATATACAGTGTGTCTTATTTAGAATGAACATGTTATATTTTAGTTTCAACCAACAGCAAGCTTTTATTGAATTATGAAATAATGTAGTCGCTACGCACATTGTCATTTACGACTCATAACTTTCGTTGAAAGTTGATTAAACGATAATGATTTATTGAAGATAATACGTTGCCAATTGCCGACAATATATAGTTATAATTAAGATGCCGGTGTATTCGATGAGGTTGATCATTGTGGTCGATTCTAATAATAAGCTATATAGATAATGCATTTAAATATACAGTATTGTGCAAATGAAAGAAATAAATTCGTCACTTCGTCAACCAGCGACTCGAAGGAAAAATCCTAAAACCCATCGATTGTTATTTTTAAACATATTATTCGAAAGGATACCTTTTTATTTTTGACGTCATCTATGTGAGCGTGATGACGTTATGTGGATGTGGTAATACATTATTTGAAATGCCTTTTAAATGTCTATTCAGCCATATCAATAGCTCTAAGTAATCGATGTTTGTACTTGTTCAAAAAATTAATAAATGTTTATTAAATTGTATTATCCATTCAATACAATTAAACCTAAATTGAGTGCTCAATTTATTTATCTAAATAACAACTAAAATATTATGAGAAAGAAGTACGTGAGCTCTTCTCTAACATTCCCAATAACTCAAGGAGTTATTTGTGTAATACAAATCCTATCTTTAAGTTCAATGATATTTTGTGGTCTATTTTGGTCAACTTTACACTCAAAGTAACCTCATGAAAAAAAATCAAGTATCCTTATGAAAGGAAATCAAGAGGAGTCAAATCAGGTGACTTAAGTTGCCATTCTACTATTCTTCTGCGACCTAATTGAGACGATGTGCGCACAAAGACAGCATAGTGTTGATGCGCGCCATCTTACTGCAACCATAAATCATTTCTGTTTGGAAAAAATCGGTTAAATTCGGGAAGCAAGAATTTTTGGAGAAATTCTAAATATCGAGAACCTGTTAAGGTTTCTTCTAAAGAGGATCGTACAATAATCGTATTATCTATTATTTCCGCCCAAACATTCACTTTCTATGGGTATTAATTACAGTACTTTTGCATCCATTGTAGATTTTCCGTAGCCCAGTACCGATATGTATGACGATAGATATGACGATTAAGTAGATATTATATAGCTTCATCAGAGAAAAGAACCTTTTTTATAAGGATCCGATCTCTTTTATTTATTTTTTTTTTTTTTTTCATTATAATTTCACAAAATTCAACTCGTGTATCAAAATCATCTTTCACTTACTCTGTAACTGCCACTTTTTCTTCTTTAGCTTTGTAAGAACTGTTGAATGGTCCATGCTATTACCTAATGCTTTTAATTGTACTTTAGCTGAAGATAAAAAAATTGAGCACTAAGTTTTGGTTTCGTTGTATTCAATTAATATTTATTAATTTTTGAAACAAATACAAACATTAATTTCTCAGAGATATTGATATAGCTGAATAGGTATTTGAACACCCACATTTCCATTTAATAATTTTAAAAATGACGTCAAAAATAAAAGGTATTACAATGAATAGCTTGTTTAAAAATAAAAATAGACGGGTTTCAATATTATTCCTTATAGTCGCCGGTTACGAAATAAGGAATTTCATTTGCACCATTCCATTCTGTATAAACATAATGTTGGTATACGCTTCCTATTTAATTCACGATGTAAAATCCCATTCCAATACTATTTAGATTCATTATAAGTAATTTTTCCTCAGATCCCTTGAAACTTGATTGAAGTCAATTCTAAGACCTATATGTGACCGATAGATAGTTAAGACGAAACGATGTGAAGACATTTGATACATCAACATTAGATAAACGGTGTTTTCGACACATTAATAAAATTGGCGAAGATAGATCGTCAACGACGAGAAACAAAAGCAAAGATACACCTTACGTTTCTCACCTCACTGATTACAAATTAGGAGAATAGGATTGATCGCTTTTTGAGTATTTATACGACATGGATGAGGCGGAAAGTAATTTTTTTGTGATTTACGAGTATATCAAGTGTTCATTCTTATGTCAAAATTGTTGCTTGAAATACAATAGGATTTGATAAACTTTACTATATTAGATGAGACAATTCATCCCAATTATGCCTGAGAATCATTAGAATGTACCAAAGTAAGAGTTGAAACTGAATTTCGTAAGCAGGTTTTATGTAAATGTTAAAAGCTAGTAGTTTATGCAAAACAGTGCTTCTCAAACGTCTAACTTAACATTGGTAAACTTATAAAGACTCATAGCTTGAATCAACACATGAAAAATACTGGAAACGATTATAAAAAATATTTCGATGATGCCCTAACCAAATTAGTTCATACTCTTAATGAATTATAATATACTATACAATAAATTTAGATGAATAAAATATATTTGCTCTTTCATTGGGAAATATTAGTTTTTAATACATACCTTCAAATAGTTTGGCATTGTAGTAAGATTGTAGCAGAAAACGTAAGTAAGAAAACAATTATCAAGAATAATAATTGAATAATGAATAATTAGTAAAAGTGACAGTTTGTGTAGTAATTTGTCTAAGTGATCTAGGTAAGCATATAAATACTCGTAATGTCAGTATTTATATAAATATGTGATAATAAATCGAATCCGGACGTGAATTTCGACACAAAAGCAAAATGAAACAATTTAGTTTCCTCCTCTTTTTTTCCAGAATACCAATCCATCATTCACACATTATATCCAACACCGGAATATATTCTTTCAATACCATATACTAAACATGTAATATCTAAAGAACTTATCAAAGATACATCAATCAGTGTCTCCATTTCTAGATGTCAAAATCTATATGGTGAAATTGTACTAATAAATTTTTCCCAGCTTTTTGCGTTATATTATCACCTTTTTTGTTTAGTATTTTCAATTTTAAACACAAATATTTCGTCAATTTCATTTGGATGTTTCGAATTTTGTGAAAAATATTTGTTTGCTTTCTGTTCTGTACCTTTGAGGAGGAACAGTTTGATGAATTACATCCCAAAAACGAAAAAGTTCTCGTACTGAATTGTAAATTACACGGATAATCAGAGCGTGCGGGATCTTTAACAAATTTTTAAATCTTACTTAATGCTCTAGTATCCCATTATTCGCGGGTTAACAATTCGTGATAAAAGATGTTCTGCAGCACAAGCTCAAAAATGATTAATAATTATTTACCTTTTTCATTGCAGAAATGGAGACGGGATCATACGGATACTTAATATTTTTCACTCTAAACATTCACATAGAAATAAATAAACTTTTTATACACGAAGCTCAACCATTTGTTAAAGGAGACGTTGATGTGAACTTAAACCTAATGACCCTTAGAGAAAGTGGAAAAACTTTAAAAAAGTGTACGATGACAAATAGTTATTGTTTTAAAAAAACAAGTTTGGCTCAACCGTAACTTAATAAACAAAATTTAGAGTAAAAGCTTTTCATATAAAGAAAACTCATTATATCTCTAGCTTAGTAATATTGAATACAATTTCATGGAAAGTAGATTACTGAATGAAATATCTTTATCCGGGGTCCTTAAAGGATTTATAACCAGAAAGAATATCCCTGTGTTACTATATTTATATAATATGGTGGATTCGTATCAATGAAATTTTATAAACACAACTAAAAGCAATTCGATGTGTTATACAATGACACAATGTTAGCTGGGAATGAATGTATAAAATGCCCTAACCAGATTACATAACCTTAAAAATGCTGAGCTAGGTTTGATTCACATTATCGTGAATTTTATAGTCTTTGGATGGACTTTCTTTTAGCAGACTAACTTGACAAATAAATCCGTTTAGTGCTCTATAATGGACACAGATGAGCTACAGAATAAAGCATTTATAAACTAAGGTGGCATAATGATCAAAACTCCAACAGAAAAGTCTGTTAGTAACATAAAAATTGAAATTTTTTTAATGTGGTGCGCGCAAAACTTTTTGCTGATTTCAATAGGTACTGAAATAAAACTTAACCAGTAAGCCACATTAGAAAACCACAATATCTAAAAGCTGTATTGTTGCAAGTAAAAACTTAGATTGTTTTTGAAACATGAGAGACTAATTGCATTTTTAATTTGGATTTAATGCACATAATCTTCGAGTATTACGCATAGAATGTAAAACAAATAATAGATAATTTGAGAACGTCGAATAAGGTACAACTAAAATGAGGGAAGATTTTTTTAAATTATATAAAACAACTGAATTTAGATAGATTGTGCACTAATTTATTCCATATCTATCATCATAAAATTAGATAGAATTAGTTTGACGAGCGAATTACTAAATATGAGAAAACTTATTAAACTTCGTTTCTTTCTTCTAGAATTATGGTCCTATGGAAATGGATAAAAAATTAGATTTGATTGTTATGAGTTATGATATTTTTGAGAAAAACATCGTCGTATAAAAGACAAGATTTGTAGAATGAAAACCCGTGGACTTTGCTCTCTGATAATGCATCATCAAGACATGGGAACGAATTACGAATTTCTGACAAAAATTGCTGAACCATTAGGAAAAATATTATGAAACTTGGAATATATATATTGGGGAATTTCTCTAAGCTAATTAATCTTTGGTTTTAAGTCGCATACATAATATAAGAAAATTAATTGGAATATATTTCATGAAAAAATGAATATTTGACTATTTCTGATTTATTTTCAAAATTTGAATAATTCTATTAGCAAGTCAACCCAACAATATCAAAAATGAATCAATAGATTCGATTTTTATATTTTGCACTAACAATTACTCAAATTTAATAGTTAAAAGTGATTTTTTCTTATTTAATAGAATCATCAGTTAAAACTAGTTCTCCCCAGGAAATACTACTATTTAGTGTTATGCTTTAGCAACTACTTCTCGTAATTTTTTGTTTTACTAATCAGCATATGGCACAAATTTTCTACTATATCACAACCAGCAGATTCTATTCCTTCAGTCCAAAGTTTCCAAATTAATCTATTAATCTTTGGTGGCAAATGATTATCCTCCATTACTACAGTTGACGTAAAAAATTTCGATCGGAGCTCTAACCTCAATAGCATCTTTTGATCTCTGCTCATTTCATAACATGCGTCTAGCTCCATGTCCTTTCGGCTTCGTGACTTTGGTTTTAGCAATTACCATTTGTGCTTGTTCCTTTCCGAAATATGGTACTCTATGATATAATAATCAATTCATTAGGATCTATGCCGAAGAACCTTGCGTCTGATCTTCGCTTCATGGAGATGCATAGTTATCTATCTTGATTTGGAGGTGAATGTTGTGTCAAAAAAACGTCATCCTCACTATCTGATTCATAAGTCGGATCATCAGTGTAAGGGGTTTGTGAAAACTAGTTTTCCCTAGTCAAAATAGAATTAATTCACTGCAAACGAGTTTCAAACATAACATAATAATGCTCTCCGTGAAAGTTTACCTTACATTTTATTTATTGCATTTTACTGTTTGAGCCATTTAAGTCAGGATCTGTGCCTATTCAATTGGTTCTCATTATCCTATTTACTAAGAGCTGACGTCTAAATAAAAAAAAAACGAAACTTTTTCATGTTTTTCTGATTTCAATCCAACAAAATGTGCGCTGTGATACTTTTTAGTTATTTTGACATTTTCTATAACTAAATAAACGATAATTATTTGTTGTACTCGACATAGTTTCTGTGATGGAATAAATTTCCTTTTGTATCCCTTTTGCAATAAATAATAAAAATTTCATTTCGCCAAAAATACTTATCGAAAAACATTTTTCTCGGCATATTCCCATTTATATATCATAAAATTTTCCAATACGGCTGATTATATGTGAAAATAAATATAAATAAAAATGATCAATTCATTTGTAATCAGTTGAAACGACCATACTATAATTGAAGATACTTGCTATGAACAGTCTTTCTTGTAATTTGATAAAGGTAAACTTGGAAAGACTAATCCAAACTTAAAACCAATGGACACGTACAATCATAGCGCGGTTATGATTTTATTGATATTTTGGTAATAGTATCCGTTCAATAGTAACAGAAACAATTCTTTTGCGAATAAAGCTGCAAGGCGCCAATAAAAAATATCTTTTCCAATGAATTTAATCCAAAAAAAACAGTCTCAAAATATTCAATATCTTTTATTATTATATACAAATTCTGTGTACTAATCATCCATTAATTAAGAATTTCTATCTATTACAAACTATGAGTAAACCACGGGTGGTTTTTGTTGTAAACTTTACATCAATGGAATATAAAAACCATAACGTCGTTTTATGAAAAATCTTTTTTTTATTCAATGTTCATAGATAGTGATAAAATTCAATTATGCGTAATAATAAATAATTTCATTTTAAAGTGCTCTTCTTTAGAACAAATAAAGCCAGAATTGCTTGCTAATACTCATATCTCTGACTTCGTGCAGATGGTTTCAAAAAGAAACTGGCACCAACTATTGTAGATATTGTAGCCTCAGGCTTTCAAGTGAGCAGACAAGTCTTCTCAAACAATTACCATACTTGTTACATCGATATTCACACCAAAGTTCCTCATACTCACTTTTCCAGTACATACAACACAACTTCAATGACTTCATATAAAGAAAAGAATTGTGAACCAATATGTGCCAAAAATCCAATAAGTGTTATAGAAATTATTAATTCATACTAACAAATTCCAAAGATAAAGTTTTGCTCTTCGTATTTGATAAAGGATCAGATCTATTTTATTTGGATGACAATAATGGTTTTTCAATATTCCGTAGATCAAAAACATCTAATATGATAACAAAAACGCAATCAAAGCTCATAAAACTGAATATATTGTAGCTATCTAGTGATGTATATTGAAAAATATTGTGGGGGTGTAATTCTATAATCAAAAATTGTGTCACGCTCAGACAACGATTTAAATACGCGTATTTCCGGTTCCGCGGAGTAACTCCGTAAGTCGTAATATTAATGTAATAAGTATTTTGATAAATTATTTTCTGTAGATTAATGATGTATCTATCAAATATTCAATTGCCGTTAAATGCACTATTTTATCATAACGACTCGATTTTTACTGTTTGATCTATGTAGCAGTGTGATTAATCATATCCCTAACAACATTTTATTATACCTGAATAACTGAATAATCACTTGCGATATTATAAACATTATAATCGTCAATTTGATACTTTTTTTCGGTTTAATCAGTGGCGATCAAGTAATTACAGCCAACATATCTACAGTTATCTTTATATATGAATATTGAATTGCTGGTCATATCCTTTTATCTTTAAGAAATATAGATATACGAGTATTCATTTCTCATTCATAATCATGTTTGCCAACATAATTTCTTCGTAGTGGGTGAGGATATATAATAACATACATAACATATACAAAACATTATATAACTTTTCCTAAAAACTAAATCATTCATGAGAATAATTCAAGAATTCAAGACCGAGTTATAGCTAACAAAATAATCAAACATACAGAGACAAATACAGATGATGGCTAAAGTAAAATATATGAAACAACATTGAAAACGTGCTTCAGTCTTTCCCAAAAAGAGTATCTAGACAAACAAAACACCTTACAACAAAAGTCTCACAAATACAAAATGAAATATAAAACGAAAATAAAAGAAGATCAATACTATAAATACAAATCTTATTCAGTAAATGGAAACCAAGATTCTACAGTGGGACCAATCAATTATAACAAATAAAATAATAAACCGAATAAAATAATAATAGACGAAATGAATAGACTGATTAAACTAATAGATTTCACACATTTCCTGGACCCCAACAAATGAAAAACATTAATAGAAAAAATAAATAAAAAAAGGGATTGAAATTCAGGTAATCCCAATACCTCAATAAGGGGTTTTTACTACTACAATTATTAAGTGAATTGAAGAAACACAAATTATCACATCATAATAGTGGAAATGTATTTATCAAAAATATCACAAACATGGACAGTGAGGCAAAAAATTGAATATTGCGAAAACTATATGAAATGGTTGTGGAAATTTTAAAACCCCTCTACATTTTTTACATTAATAAACGCAAATATTTTGTCGATACGTATAAAATCCAATTAAACAAAAAAGCGTCAAAATTTCCTGATACATTGTAATCACATTACACCACGCAAATCGTTAAAAGGAAAACGAGACTGTGAACTGTGAGGTGAACAAAAACTGTATTGCGCCCATAATGTTTCCGTTGAATATTTAGGATACGATGTGGTTGTCGCTTCGGAAAACGTGTGTAAAATATCCTTGATACATGTTAACAAAACAATGATTAACCGATTTTCAATAAAATCAAAATTCATTTCATTCTAGCAACTGTATGAAGTTAGAAAATGTTTCAAACTTTGGAAACAACAATCAGAAAATAATTATCTTCACTCAACGAATTGAACGTTATTGTTGACTAAATATATCAATTGTATCATTACATTGTAAAAATCACTAAATTAATGACTGAGGACGAAGTAATGTGAGCTAACTAACCGATAGATGATGATGAAATTCCTCATGAACACAGAAGTTAACTGTCTGTCTCAAAAAGAAGAAGGAAAACTTAGTTTTTATAAAAATTCACAAAAAAACCTAAGTTGGAATTTCTGGAACCGTTGGTGGTAGTCATACTCAACACACTGTTTCCACCCCCAATACACCAATACTCACAATTACACTGTGTCACACGCGTTTCGATTACTAAGTTATCGTCTTCAGAGACTCTGAAGACGATAACTTGGTTATCGACACGCGCGTCAGACAGTGTTTTTGTGAGTATTGGTGTAGTGGGGGTGGAAACAGTGTGTTCAAAAAAAAGATCAACAAAATTATTCGAAATTAATATTAGCATAATTTCTGTTCTTATAGCTTTATCTGTGTACAGTAAATAAATTTGGTAGCGTCGTAATTGGAGAGTAATAAATCAACATAAATTCTGTTGTTATGAAACGAATTGCAAAAGATATAGAAGATGGCCACTGTCTACCCGAAACTAAGTGAAACGTTGCTGTAAATCTCTGGAGTGTGCACGAGACTGGTCTTATGAAACTACAACTGAAATATAAACACAAATATGCAGGCATTTCAAGTTACTGTACCTTAATTTTGGTCCAGTATAACTGAACCGCCACAACAGTTTTGCAGAGAATTATATTCCATTTTCATTACATTTGTTAAATTTCAAACAACTAACATTTTTCCCCAAGTAATTATCGATAAAAAATCTTCCGAACGTAAAAAATTCGAAAATAACAAAGTACGATATTTTACGCTCTCAATTCAACAGAGCGCACGTTGAATCCTTAGTGTTTCGCCAATAAAAGGGTATCCTACAACGATTAACTAAATTTTTTGAATAAGTTGAAAGTAACAGGAATGAATTAATTGACCATACAACATACTATAATGTAAAAAAGGTTAGCGTGATAGATAATATGATCAGTTGATTTGAATTAATTATCTCGATTATTATTAATAAATTATAAGAACATAAATTGAAAATACCCCATGCTTCTAACATATAAGTGAATGAAAATTGTTGTATTGATGATACCTTTTAAATCCTTTCAAAAATTTCGTTGTGTTATGTAACCACAACACCAAAACAAAATTTCTACAATTGAACAAGCACCGAGAAACTATTTTGAGTATTTGCTGATTTGCACGAGTCCTTATACTTAAGGTAAATTGTTTGAGTCAAATTAATGTAATGATAAAGTAATGAAAATGGCATCAAGATACCAGCTTGGAAACCAAGCTGGATTTGAGATGAAGTAGTAACATAATATGAATCACAGCACTAGTTTCCCTCCCTAAAAATATCTAAACTACCATCTCTCATGTCCTTATGTTAATCATCTCATTCGCCAATTCGAAAACCCTTATCTTAACTGATTCTTTCAGTAGTATTTTCACTTTCCAAAACGCTCTCATATAACTTAAGAAAAATAAATCAATTCGCAGTCTAGAAAACGTCGAGATAAAAACAAATTAATAGTTTTTATGTGGGCTCCTCAACACGTCCAAAAAACAAATAACATTTCACGTAACGTGATCGTTCTTGTTGGAATGTAGTGCGTTAGTGGACCAATTAATTGTATACTTGAGGGCTCTTCATCTGAACAAAAAGTATCTTAGGATGATTTTAGATAATATGCATACTGTAAGCACTTTCTTAGCAAGTACAAAGAATACTGAAAAATGCTTGTGATCTAAGATCCGGCAAGCCCAATACAATTGGTAAGTCTGCGTCGTACTATCTCCTATTTAAATTTACAGCATTCAAAATTGATGAAACATCGAAAGAATTACAGCAGAGGAATGAAAAATGTTAATGTGGAAACTGAATAACACCATGAAGTTTTGGTAATAAATATAGAACATACATCTAAACAATTGGTAAGTTATGGTACTCTCCAAACTATTTCGACATTCTCCACATTTAGATCTCTCACAGTATCAAATACTTTTGTTAGTAGTCTGTTCTTATTGGGCAATTTCTTAAGGCACTGCTTAAAATAACGTATAAAGTACAATGGGGGAATGTAGTGGAAGTTAACAATAACAAATTAAAATATGCACTAGTGTTACCGTTAATCATTTTAAGTATATTCTATACTACGATATAACAAAGATTTTTGCCATTTTACATTTTTAAAAATCTATGCTAAAAAATTATTTTTCTCCTCTACATTTACAATATGCTACGGATAAAACTAGCCCATGACCAACATAGAGAAATCTATTTCTTAGCAATGCTGAAAATCTGTGATTTAGATTTGTCTTTTTAGAAACTGAAATGCGTTTATCAAACTAGATTCTCTCGAACAATACCAACTCCGGTTCATTAAATAAAGTAACATTTTTGCTTTTTTTAAAGTATATAAAGCCGACTCCATAAATCAGATTAATTCAGTCAGAATTACTCGCTTTGAAATCAATTATAAATACAACATTATAAATTTTCAGATTTGAAATATATTGATTTATAGTTAATAATTTATATTCAATAACTTCTGGACAAAATAATCGAAGGAAACTAACCTGTGCAAAATATAAACAAAAAAGAAGTTAAAAGTAATCTTTGTTGTTTCTCCATTCCTGATGATTTTCTTATCTTGTATTCCAACTACACTATCATATTATCACAAAAACTAGATAAGTATTTACACCTATTTTCCAACTTAGCTAAGATAACTAATTATTATTTGAAATTTCACTTATAGATGTATTACAATAAGATCACAGAGATAAATCTTATCAATTCAAACACTAAAAACAATCACTATTATTTGCATAATGTCACCGCAAATTGTCTTCAATTCAGAATTGTGATATTTATATTTATGTTTGGGATTCCCAAAAAATAGTCAAAAGCGGCATCCTCTATCAGGAGGCGACGACCGGGAGCGCGTGGCGTGAAAGCAAAACATTTTCCGCGAGGCTTACGTCGTGACGTTTGAAAATCGAGTGGCGTCGAGATGCCTAGCTCTCCCTAAATTGTCAGGCGCTTGCGTTAGCCCCGCGATTCTATTATAATTATTGTTGATAACACAGATATAATTTTGATAGATTGTTGCACCTGATGCTTCCTGTCGGAGCTGTCGCTTGTCAGTTACAATTTGCTCTTTTAACTCGATATTCATTCAGTAGGTAGAGAAATGTAACATATTTTAAATATGTATATATATATATATATATATATATATATATATATATATATATATATATATATATATATATTTTCTTTAAGTCTTTACCAAAATATGATATTGACACTGACAATTTGCTTATTTATATTAATCTATATCAATCAATCTATATCAAAATAAGGATAAAATCAACTTAGAACTTTGTTCCAATAAGAAAAATTATTTTTTCCTTTGGTTGCCATATATAGCGGTAATCAATTAAAATTATTAGAATTTACAAAATAGAACTATAAATTATACTTAAATTATTTAGATCTTTTTTATCATTTAAAGCTTTAAAGCATTAACGAACCATGAGATATCAAAAAAACATAAATTCAATTATAAAGATTCAAAAATTCTTGATCTATAGATTAATATAAATAAGCAAATTGTCAGTGTTAATATCATATTTTGATACAGACTTAAAGAATTAAAAAATAAAAAAAGTTATTCATGGCTTGGAAGAATTAAACGAAAATCTATTTAATATGGAAACAATAGAAACAACGAGCCTCCATGAACCAGGGTCAGTTTAGATAAATTAAATTATTGAAGACATACATTCACAAATGCAAATTAAATATATTGTGTACCAATTCGCTATAAATGAGTGATAAGATTTTTCATTGTTGTAATAAACTTCGACTGTGAGTGAAAGTTATTCAGACAATACTTTTTTCCTTAACCAAGCTACTGGTTTTCAGAAATAAGAATTGGATTGGATTTTTCACATTTTCACATCCATAAACAATTATCACAAGTACCAGAAGACTTGTTCAACAAGTTATAAAACTGTTTGTAATAAAATTTATTGTATCACAATATTACAACACAGTATTACAAAAATGGCCAACAATTAAAAACAATCGAACGTTCTGGAATTCATTAACGAGAAGACATGGAAGAACTTAATCAACATCAAATAGTGAAACGCCCGTAACTTCCTTCCATATTACTTTGAGAACACGCTGTATATATGTGGCCGGAAATTGAATATTGTCTCGTCTCTTTAGCTTAACTTCCAATAAAAGTCAATTTTGGGAAATTCCATTAGATCTAATACATTATGTAAATCATATATCTAAGAAAAAATATCGCAGTAGCAACGTTCATGGAATTTAGATAATCACGAACGGAATAATAGAAAACTTAATATGGGATACAGAGCATTACATTACATTACATTTTCAGGAGGTACGCGATAATACCACGATTTCTACACATTATAACACAATTGGCAATTATTCTGAAAGATGATATGAAATGCAAATGAATAATACTTTCCATAGGTACTGGCGGTATACAAGAAGCTGATCACAATACTCGTCGTGATTAATTAAACCGCCAATGAAGTGCAAACGGTAGTGTAGTACATAAAATTACTCAATTGCAAAAAATGTGACAAAACGAGTGGCAAACATCGAAATTACGCGAGGTGAAACCTTGGTCGCAGTCAATCAGCGAAAGATCACTTCAAGTTAAATTAAGTAGGTTACGAGAAGACAACACTAAGCTTACGCACAATTATTTAATTATAAATTAACCCTCAAAATAAGAGAGAGAAAGAGAAAAACTTTTTTACCAAAAAATTGTACACAATTTGTAAACAAAAGCTTCTAAAAAACTAAGAAACAAACATACGAATAACTAAATAAAGACGCACACGTCATAGGTGGTGTTATTTAGTAGAAAAGGCTGCAATGTATGTGAAACTTGAGTTTTCGAAATTGTCATATGAAGTGCCATGAGATTAGGATTGATCCAAGAGCAACTAGTATCGTCTGCAAAAAGACATATTTTACCACTGATTTCTACATAAGCAATATAGATAAACAGAAGAAACACAATAAGGCCTAGTACTGAGCCTTGAGGCACCCCAGATTTAGTTGTCCGGGTCTTCTGGTTAGCTGCCCTGTATCTTAGTAGCGAATAACAACTCTGGATATGGTGCTTTGTTGAACTCCAATTACCCCGGCGTCGTATCTTTGACTGCGGCCATCTTGTATGAGCGCGATGATTCTAGCGGCTTCTTCATTCGTCCCATGTCTTGTTAAACATTGAGGCACATCCATTATTAACAAAATAAATTCAAATTTTCACTATACAATAACACAATTTGCTTAGAAAGTTCTCGATCTCAATGCATTCTCCAAGACAGAAATGATTTACTCGAGCATTTTTGTTTCCAAAAAAATTTGTAAGAAATTGTGATATTTTTTGCCCATGATAAGAAACCAGAAATATCTATATATTTTTAGTTGGTCCGCCATTAGCCAAAATAAACTGCATGGTTCACTCACGTGAAAACATATCACGTATAGTTGTCCATGAGAAAAGCATGACACTTAAACCTAAATATAATCCACAAGAAGACTTAGTTTGTCCGTGCGACTTCTGATTGAATTGAATGGCAGATTTGTAAAAAACAGAGATTTTTGGAAGCAATATATTTTCACCATTGAACTTGCTATTAAAAATGCTGACTTCGACAATGTCTTTTATTAATTTTTTAATGTTTTTGGCTTTCATTTTACGAATTTAAACGTACTCGTTCTCAGTATCACGAGTTAATGTAGCAATTGTTAATACTCAACAGAGGTCAAACTATTATACAAATTAAATATTTCTGATGATCATTTTCGTAGCGGGCCGTACGAAAACGTTGAACAAGCAAATTTTACGGTAGTTAACGAAAAACCCAGTAAAAGTATATAACAAAAATTAAATTATACCAATTATTGGAAATTTTCTTCCCCACAGTAATAATTCAATACAATCCTTCTTCCTTCTTCCCAATTGTTTATTTATGAGACAGACTGTTGGAATTGCTAACGAGAATATCTCAAAATCATATTTTATCTCCAATATATTCATCTCCTATAGCCACCATTGACCATAAACAAAACCATCTTATTGTGAATCTTGTTTTTCACTCGTCAGGATAAACAAACTGAAATCTCTAGTGTATTTTCTAGCGATGACCAGTATAATGGCCAAAGAAAAGACGATTTTTTATTCCATCTATGAATTATTATGAACGAATGAATGTTTTATAAAAAAAGCATTTTTTATAACTAGAGAACTGGAAATTTCGGGATTTTCCGAATGAGATGTGTGAAAAAGCGACTTCACCATATTATGTGCTTATGTTGAATACTTGATAATTACACAATAAATGGCGTACGGTGCTGTTTGATCCATCAAAAATGATCAAATGATATGATAACAGAATAGAAAAGTATTAATTTGTGAGTTTATGGAGTATATTTATTTGCGCTACCACATCAAATAATATTAACTTAAGCAATCTCTTGGTTCTGGTAACAGTACTTGCTATCAATCAAGTATGGAGAAAACCGACCTGGAAACGACTCATAAACGATACCTAAGTCGGCTGGAGCACAAAACGGTCTTATATCGGTAACTGTCCGGTTGAAACGCATAATCTACGAGGATGTATTGATTACTAATTAGCCTAGACCAGTTCCATGCATAAACAAAATATTGCGTTACCATAGCAACGAACAATAACTTATTAGAAGTGTAAGTGTAAAGTTTGACGCCAAAAAGGTAAACCGGAGTTACGCAATAAATTAAAAGAAAAAAGATGTCCACCGAAACTGAGAAAATCGAAAAATTGGAGTATCGAGCCATCATCAAGTACCTGTATTTAAAAGAGTAAAAGAGGTAAGCAGATTTACGAAGATATGCTTAATACCGTTGGTTATCAATGTCCTTCGTATGCGACCGTGAAAAATTGGACTGCAAGCTTCGAAAGAAGTAAATTTTCCATTGAAGATGATGACCGATAGGGAAGGCCAGTTTCTGTATCAGTCCCCGAAAATATCGATGCAGTGATGACATGATTTTATCAGACCGTCGAATTGGGCTAAAACTAATATTTACAACAGTGAATATTTCATAGGAACGTCAATTTGGACAAGCGAAAAATTGCTGCAAAAGTGTACAAGGATAGAAGCATCGCGTTTGATCTGTGCTCGATTTGATGTAGACTTCTTAAACCAAATTGTTACTATGGATTAGACTTGGATACATTTTTACGATCCAGAAACAAAGCAACAATCGATGGAACGGCGATAATCTGGTCCTCCAAGACCTAAGAAGTTTCGTGTGCAAAAATCTGCTGGAAAAGTTCTTGCTTCAGTTTTTTGGGATTGCCATGAAGTAATCATGATTGATTTTTTGGAAAAGAGTAGAACAATAACTGGAGATTACTATTCGACATTACTGACCACTCTAAGAAAAAAAATTAAAGAGAAAAGACGCAGAAAGCTATCAAAGATGTTTTGTTTTTGCAGAACAACGCCCCTGCACACAAATCTCATGTTGTCATTAAAAAAATTCGTGATTTGGGGTTTGAATTACTAGAACACCCCCCTTGTTTACCAGATTTGGCTCCGTCCGACTATCATCTCTTTCCTCAACTGAAAAAAAGTTTAAAAGGCCGTAAATTTTCTTCCAGCGAGGAGGTAATAAAAACTGTGGAGGTCTGGTTTGCAGAGCAAGAAGAAACATTTTTTTTGAGAAGTCTAGAGACGTTGCAGGTTCGCCGTAATAAATGTATCCAATTAATAGGAGAATATGTTGAATAATAAAATATTTTGATATTGAACCTTTGTTTGGTTCTATAGTAGGCTAAGAATTTTTCGATATATCCTCGTATACTGCACCACAAACAGTTTGTTTTTTGATGGGTTGTAACAAACCTATAATTTTCTATTTGTTACAACTATTATTTTTATGTCAAGAAGTCAACCAAGAAATAGTCTGATAACATAACCATGACCGATTTTAATAGTATTAAGATAAATAGGGTATATTTGTTTTTATAGTGAATGCATTTAAATTAAAATATTGAATTGAAAGTTTTAATTATTACTACGCACTCGGCTGACTTCCCTTATTCCCCCATATTCCCTTTTATTGTAAAAAAACTAACAATAACATATATTTAGTTGGCCTAAAATTGTCGGCAATAAATAAAAAGGATATTCATTTGTTAATGAAATTGAAATTTGAAAATGATACCTATACTTTGAAAATTATTGTTTATGTTACATTGAATCACAAAGTAATGCGATGATATAAAATAACGCCGATATCAATTTGTATAACGTTTTTATCGAATTTATTGGTTGTTTAACCAATTAATGAAACGAATGCTTTTCACTATAACTTATCAAAAATCGTTAAAAATTATTGGAAATGAAAATATTAACCTAGTCTTTGAGTTATACTTTATAATTTTAATATGCAAAACTTTTCATTTCAAAATTTTGATTCTCAAACATTGTACCATTCACAAAAACTATACTGGCAGAAATCACCGGAATCATAAATATACAGGAAGAACAACAAGGCTTCAGAAATTATATATTATATTCATTATCCAACAGATACCCGACAAATTTCTAGAATACAATAAACCTGCATATATGTACTTTGTTGATTTGACCAAAGCTTTTGAGAGTGAGTAAGATTAAATAATGTCTTAGAGAAAATGGACTAAATCATAGACTAATTAATCTAATACAAGATATTAATACCCAGTCAAAACAAAATCAGACTGGGACATACAACAACAGAAGATATAAATGTAAACACAGGAATCATACAAGAAGACTCTGTCACTCCCTTCATATTTAATTTCATAATGGATAAAATAATAGAAAATCTGCCCAAAACAGCGGAATTCAAAATAGGAAATATATTCTTTCATGCTGACGATGCTATCCTTATTGCCGATACTGAAGATGATCTCCATCTCATCTAACACCGAGAATACCAAACGCCTAGTGACGTCTAAAGAGCCGATACGATATAAGTCAGAAATCGACCCAGAATTATGGATTTTGGGATGCCTGAAATATATAGTTTGGAAGAACAAATACCTAAAATACCGAATTACAATCAAGATATAAAACCATTATAAGACCTACCACTGCATATGCAGCAGAAACAAGAAGTGAAAATACAAGATAAAACTCTACATTACCAGAATATGGAATGAACATATTAAATAGCAAAGTGGAATACAAGACATAGGAAAAAAGAACGCCACAGGGAAGACCACCTAAACGATGGCGGTCCATAATGCATTGTCGTTGTGGAGTGTCTATTGATTCTTTTAGATTTCAGAGATTGGTTTAGCCAATCCAAATAACTTGTAAGAGTATTGGAAGATGATTGGTGAGTGTACAGTATATCGTCGAATGCGAAGTATTGGTATATTTTCCAAACGTCCACACTTCTTTGCTCCAATCATTTGTTGATATATTTTTCGTTAAAATACACAAAAAAGTGTCTGGTCTCACTCGAAGAAAAGGTGATTTGATCCACAACTTTTCAATTTATCCAATAATAAATCATGCAAGGAGGTATGAACATATAACGATTTTTGTGCCTATCGTGGACTCATTTATCGTATTTTTGTACGCTATATTATCCAAAACTCCACAAATCCATTCAAGCAACTTTTTTGTAGAAAAGTAAACTCCATCACTTGTTTTGACCCCTATTACAGAAGTAACAACTCTAATTGCTTTGAATTATATGTCAAGGAGAATGGCGAGAAACCTTTTCACCGATTTGAAATTCATTTCACTTATCGCCTCAATAAATTGAATGCTAATTATAAGGGTTGATGTTTACTTTTGAGAAGGAAAGAAATTGAGGGAGTTCGCAGTTCTGTCAAAAAAGATCATTTAATATGGCATTTAAAAGGAATGTATTCCTCACTACATTGAAATTGAATATTTCCAATAAGGATCAAACAATAAAACTAAAAATTTGGCTTATTTCATTAAAAGAAGCTTATTTAAGTTTGCTAGTAATTTTGGGTATGTCAGTAAATTATTCTTCTTTCCAATCCATTGTTATTGGTCATTCTTTGTGAGTGGGGGAATTCAAGGCAAAACGGAACATGCAGGCAAAACGGAACAATTAAGTTACTTTGAGACGACTAGGGCCATCTATTTGTTGAATAGTGTACCCAATCACACCCGCACTCCCCGCAGTGAGTCAATGAACGTGCCACGTGTGACAGCGGAATTTTTTCGTATTTTGATGTAAAATACGTCATTTTTGATCAGCCTGTACTTTTGTTGTATTATGTATTGTAAATTAATTGATACGACACAACACTTGCATCATTTTGTCTCAATTTCAATATCTAAAGAATGAAAACAGGTTAAATACCCAAACTCGAAATTTCACATTGATTCAAAAGCGCCTGAAAGGCAAAACGGACCTGGGCAAAATGGACCGATACACCTTCAGAAAATTGGATCAGTAATTTGAAGTAATCTTTTATTAATTGTTTCAGATGGTTAACAAATATATAAGGAAAAAAAATAAACAGTAATGGGACGAGAATATGATAAGAGCTATCGAAAAAAAAAGAAATGGGATTTAAAAAGGCAATTGCAATCTATAACGTTCCAAAGATTACACTAAAACGATTATTCGACACATGATCTAGAACAAGAAACTGTGAGAAAATTAGGACATTTTGAGCAGATATTTAGCAAGCTATAAGAAAAAAACTGGGTTTGTATCTTAAAGACATTACTACGGCCAACTTCAAAAGACCTTAGGAGATTTGCCTATGATCTAGAAGAGAAAAAAAAAACTTACCTCACAATTTCGACCATGACACAGAGGTGGCTAGTAGATATTGGGTTGAAAATTTCTTAAAGCGAAACGGATTCAAGTTTCCGCAAACCAGACGCCACTTCAGGAGCTGGGTCATCAGGGTTTAATGCAGTGGCAGTCAATAACTTGCTTAATTGATTATAGAATACAAATTCACACCAGAAAAAATCTTCAATGTTGACGACATGACTACACTAACGAAATGTTTGCCGCAGATTGCTGGTACCAAAGGTAAGAAAGAAATGGGTGTGTTGACATCTGCGGAACGCGGCCAATTTGTACCCGTCGTATTTTGCATGGGAGCTTATGGATTCTTCATGTCATCAATATTCGTTTTCCAACCAAGAAGGATAAATGATAATTTAATGAGAAATGACCCACGAGGTTCTTGGGCCATGTGTCATGGAAGTGGTTGGATACAGAAGGATACATTTACGGCATGGTTCAAGAAATTCATTCTGATTTCAAGAGCAGGACTTTCACTTCACGAGCTACTCACTCTACAAAAGATCGAGAATTCATCGTAATCGACCTCAGCCGTCTACTTCGGTGGATATGCCTCGGATGTCAAATATTCGAGGCACAATATCAAGAGATGTATCGCTTTTCATGATTACTAGCAATTGATAATACTGTAAAAGATTTTCAGAAGAATCACTAATCCTAGCATTAACTTCAGAAACCAATCCACATGTATCCGACCGAAATAAAAAAGAATATAGCGACTTCCAAAAATGATAATGCCTCTTTCAAAAACATCAGCCCCAAAAAAAAAAGACGTGGCAAAATAGCAGTGATAACATCTTCACCATATCATATCGGAAGGATCTTGATATAACATATCGAGCAACTGAAACAAAGAGGATAAAAAAGAATCTTAATCTGGAAACAGAAAAGAAGACCAATGAAGGAACAAAGATGAAAAGACAATACAAAATAAGAGGAAAACGTGAAGGATTTAACATCTGATGATGAGGAAGACACGGAGTGCTTCTAGTACTTTCATCTCTTTTCCGAGTCGAACGAAAGATGGGTGCAATGCCCGATTTGTCTCCTTTGGGCACATTGTAATTGTGCCGGAGCTAACAACGACGATGATAATACGAGATTTATATGTGAAAGGTGTTCCTCACATTAGACTGCGGATGTCCTTCATTAGGTTCATTTTGCCCTTTAGCGTGGTCGATTTTAGCTTCTTGTGCAGGCAAAATGGACCGTATCGAAGATTTTGGGAATCATCCAATACCTTCGTATTCCCTGATTTAATTGAAGTGTGATTTATAAAGAATGAAAACTGATTACTAATAAGTATATTCCATAAAATGTTTCTAAAATACAAATATATTTTGTTGATCCCCTACTAGCAAACCCTCATTTCCAAGCCTCAATGTAAATCTCACTTCCTTATGATCTAGATTTCTGTATTCTATAGAAAGCTGCCCCTTATGATATACACCAATTCTGAATGCCATAGAAGGAAACAGGTGGTGCTTATCAAATCTACAATAAAGTTTCTTCCAAGCAAATAAAATTTCCTATACTTGAGTTCCAGTCTTTCTCTTTGTTTTCCCACAGTTTATTATTCATGTAAATGTATAATATAATCAATATTCATAACAGGATTGTTGTTTAATTGATTTGTTTCTAATAGCGAGGCTCTAGTGTTACTAGTAAATTATCAAAGAATCAAAAATTCTTTAGAGCGTCAAAACTTGATTAAGTATGAAGGATTGAAAAACTGATGTGCTCCATAGCTTTGTTTCTTTCCATCCTATTACCAATTTGATATTATAATATGTCAAACACGTTATATCACAGTTAGCAAGTAAAAGTTTGCGTGCTCGTTTTATATAGTGGAACTGAAATTCAGTTTTTTTTTTAGTGTTCTTTTTTATTCTCATTTTTCTATCGTATCATAATATTATGAAATGAAAATGCTTGATAATGTCCTCAAATATGTATGAATTTAAAAATGAGGTGATAGATAAAACCAGTTTCATTTATATTTGATTGATCACGCAACCCTTTGATGAATAAAAACGGACATTACTCGTCAATAATACAACATTGTGGACAGCATTGGTATATATCATGATAATCGAAGACAAAATTATAATACAACATGATACGATATTTAGGAACATAGGTTGACATATTTATATTATTTTTCTTCTTATCCATAGTGTTACAAACTCGTCCACGATATGGACCGTGAAGCCGTCGGTTATATTGGAAGTCTAAAATTTGGCAAAAGTGGAATTCGTTTGATGTTTGTTTTTATCAGAGCGACGATTTGTTTAAATTGAATTTTTATAAGACTAGGCAGGCCTTTTTATTTATCCGTTTATCTACTTGGAATTCTAGAAATTTCTTTCTGATATACATTCAAGCTTGTTCAGCAGTTTATAATGGTTTATAATTAAAAGTCATAATTAACGGAACGGAAAGAAATAGAAAAGTAACCGGTGAATTTAAATAAATCAGAACAGTAGTTATAAAAGTAATGAATAGTATGAATAGTAATGAATATGAGTAGTGGATAATAATCATTATTAAATAAATTAAGTAAGTAAAAGTGTGTATATTAATTTATCCCTTCGTTGAAAAACAGTTTAGATAAATTAGAAAATAAAAAAACATTGAACTACTATTGTTTATTTGTTAATTTAGATCTAGATTTAGATTAACACATTTCACACCTACATCTTGAAACAGATTTAAAAATAATAAATTCTCTAAGATCCGGTCCTGAAGCTAGGAAAAGCATAAACCAATCAATCATTCCGTCTTCTGGATTAGGGAGAAGGTACGATTCCGGATTTTCCATTCCAGTTGACGACTTTTATATTTCCTTCACGAGAATATTAAAATTACGTCGGTTTTGCTCTTTTTTCTCTCGGCAATTATTCATTTCTCGTAATTAAGCGAGAATCCCGACTGTATTATGCTAGCTGCGTGAATTGAGAATGAAATATTGTTGTGTTATATTCCTGTATTTGTGTTCACGCAAAAACTATAACTCTCTCGGAAGTTAGTCGTTTCCCGAAATAGAGATTTTAATTTCTGATAAAATTGACTAAGCTCTAAGTAGCTATTGGAAATCCAAATATGCGAATTATACTCACACTTATTCAAAATGAACTTTCTATTTTCTATAGATGCTTCCTCCTTGATAACTAAGTGGTTAGGTTGAGTTTTAGTTACTTCAGACTTTACAAGTGCCTAGGGATATATTAGCATCGACGTTCTCATTACTCGTACACTTGTCGGCAACCTCTTGGAAAAATATATATATATATCGTTGATCGATGAAGATCGAGTTGCAGAGGAACTTAGAAGTTGATAATCCATTAGGTAGTGCGAAAAAAAATTAACTTACAATTTAAAAGCAAACTCTAAAGTTCAGACGAATAATAATTAGTTTTAGGTTTTGATATATTTTTAACATAATCTATTTCTTAAAATGTAAACTGAGGCATGCGTGGATAGAATATAGCCAATACTGCAAGCGATTAACCAAGTTCTTATATTAATGCATTTTTTTGCTACGTCAGATTGAGATTATTTTAAAAATACACCAAAATATTAAAAGATTCCTCATACTTTCAGTCAATTAAAGCCATCTAGAAAAAATTTGAGTAACCCACATTGGTAAAATAGAGAGGTTATTATTCATGTACTGTGATCCCAATTCTTTCTCCAGTTGATATAAAAAGTCTTCGATCAATTTTGTTATTGTTGATAATTTTATTCAAATCTAATAGATTTGTATGGACTGGCCAACCACCGTCTATGAGCTTCCTATACTGTATATTTCCTGCTCATTGCATCTACAACATCTACTCCATACTTTTTGCTGTTGTAGAAAAGCTCTTAATGCATAGTGCTGACCATTAGAGCATTTTTATTTGGTTTAGTCTGATAAATAGTCAAAGTTGTGTTAACCAGTTTTTAGAAAAGACGTCTTGTATAATTCTTATTTAGCGGTTTTTATAGAAATGGATACTTCCCTTCGAACTCTGTTTACAGTGCCTACGATACTAGTGTTTTTAGGCTTCAAATATCCTTCTATTAAAAGTGAAGCAAAAAAATGGTCACCACCCAATTACCTAAGCGCTCGTCATTAGACTTGTGATCATTTTTTTGCAAGGTAAGGAAAGGCATTTATTATAGAATTTGCATCTTTATAAACAGCCACTCAAAGCTTTTGACTATATTTATCTAGCTTTGAGCTCATGAACTGGGTAAATCGGCAACGGCATTTATATGGAAAAAGCTATTCGTCAATCCTTATATATGGGTATGTAACAGGCTTGTGCATTTGCTATAAATTTATACAAATACTTCATTATCTTACGGAAACGAACATTGTTGCCTTTATTATAGGATTGTCCCATTTCCAATCCAAATGTGCACCAATTGCACTACGTGTGTAGAGTACAGCAAACTCCTCCAATTCTTCCCTTATCATATACCAATCTTTATCTTGTAATTCGCGTCCCGCCTCTTCCATAGTACTCTCTAAAAGATGCTGCATCATTTTTTATTTTGAAACTTGAAATTGCCAATCACTTCTACACTTTTTATTTACGTTGCGCTTAGCATGTGGAGTTGGTCCAACGCGATACCTAAAAACATTTTGGATTCCATACCTTCCAGGTGTACTAACAGTCCAGACACATTACCATCGTGAGAAACAAGTATTGAGCTTATTAACGTTTCAAAACTAATGTTTGTCAAAACAGATTACCGACCGCGACAACCTCGAACTCCTCGTCCTCGAATTCTTTTCCCTGACTTGGCAATTCATCTTGACCTTCAGTCGTGACGCTCATCAAACCCGCGCAATTAACCAGAATTACTCCTTAAGATCTTCACGGGACAAAAATGGCCCCGCTGTAATTATAGGTAAATCGCATACTATTTTATCTAAAAACATATTTAAAACTATAAATTATGAAAAGTTCAAAAGTGTCACGGTATTTTTAGAAAAAGCAGAAAGTTATAGATGAAGCTTGAGGGTGGCGTTGGGTCCAAAACGATGGCGCTCCTAGTGTTTATAGTGGAGAATTAAAGAACATTCGCGCTCATGTTGTCCATCTTCGTGGGATATTGAGATTACAAGGGAAGCAGTAGGAAACCAACCTAGTACCAGCATCCACCGATTATCGAACTTCACTTGATCTTATAAAAATATCATACATCGCCATTTAAAATCATTACACGCATTAAACCGTTAACAACTCATTGCCCTACCGAAAGATTACAGTTTTATTAGACGAATGTTATATTCGATAATTCGAATTTATCTAACGAAATGAATAGTCAGTACTTAGACAAAGGATAATTACCAGAGCCAATCGTAAAGAGAGGTCGATGCGAGAGGAAAGTCTTGTGTTGTCTGGTGGAATTGGAGAGTTTAGTGTACTTCGAAATCATACCAAATAGTTGCGCTCTCAATGATGAGGTATATAGTGGACAGTTCACGTGAATGTATGAAGTGTTATCAGAGAAATATGCAGGTTTCATTAACCGCAAGCGGGGTCTCTCACAACAAGACAATGCTAAATCTTATACTACTAAGTTAATCGAAATAAGATCGAAGTACTTGATGGTATTGGACTCGTACCATATCCAGCATACAGCAGACTAGGATACCACTATACAATTACTCTGAGTGGCTGTGCGCGTTAATCTTATTCTACAAGACGCATAATAATCCGTACTACCAAAAAAAATTACTTCTAAAATGTACGTAAAGTATTTAAAATTACAGTAAACTTGTTTTTAGTTTTTTATTAAGAAATGAATAGCATAAAGTTCTACAATCAATTTATTACATCAAGTAAGAAATACGAGGGTTGCTACTTGAGTTTTGAGAGACAAATAAAAACAAATATTCATATTTGGATATAGCTTTATTTCTTTTCAAAATATTCTCCATTAAATAATGCAATTTTTATTCTTTTGAACCAACTGTCGAAGAATTTTTTCAATTCCGATTGAGGAACCTCCATAACATATGATTTGAACCATCAATCGCTTCTTCAGGTATAGAAAAACGTTGACCTCGTAATTTTTGCGATTTGATACCATTTTTGTACCAAAATTAATAATTAATGTACCTGTGAACAAGTCAAATAGCAATCGTATGACAACACGTTCACCATAAAAAACGTCAAGCTATATGATGGCCATGTCAGATTTGACATATTCATATCAGTATTAGCATATCTTAAAACTTAAGTAGCAAACTTCGTATATTGATTTTATTTTTTTATACAATAAGATAAAAAAAAGCCCATATTATATAAATATTTAATAAATCGCACAAAACATAATTTAGTCTTAATCAATTATTTATATTATTTCGTTTTTATTCAGAGTTTAATTATTTTGATTTTGATAACTGTACTCTAACTCTAAACTTCTTGGAAATACTTATATAGATGGAACAGCTTATATTAAACAGCACTGAAATTACTTTTATTTTTTCGGAAATTCAGAACTAGAGAACTGAATTCAATTGAAAAGTTCAAAGAAATCCGAATATCGTTCAGATTGAAATTCTTCCACTGCACCTTATAATAATTAATGACCCAAACTTACGGTTTTGTCAATTTTTTCGAGAATCATAATAAGCTTTATTATTTGGATTCAGTTGTTTTGACCGATAATCCTGATCTTGTTTGGACATCGTTGACTTGGATGGTTCTAAAAAAAATATTCTAAACTAATTTTTCAGCTAAATTACATCTAATCACAGTATTTGATATGTTGCTATTAGATTATTGTTCCTTTCTAAATTATAATCAATTTTCTGTACCTTTCAGTTATAGGCTGGTTTTCGAAATAAATATCTATCAATTGAAAAAACAATTTCATTTAACAATAACGAAAACCACTGGAAAATGATACGAACTATGGTATCTTTGACAATTGAATTAGCTTATTTAATTATGCCAGTTATTAACTAAATTATATTTAAATTTATCTACTTGTGAACCATGCTGTAAAGCTGTGTTAAAAATTGTACCTAGGAGGTACTGTTTTCATTAAATTTATGTAATTTGATTTGGCTAACTTTGATTCTACTATACTCCAACAATGGAAACCGTATTTCATGTACCTACTATAAAAATCAAAAAAATTTCAATTGAAGACAATATGAAAGTAGCAAAATCTGATGCCAGCCCCGTGCACCCAACGCAACATTCAATTTATATCTGCTTGGACAATAATATTATAGAATCCGAAATAAAAAGTGGGTTGTCTAAATTTAGATAAAAAATTGTAAGACACAAAATCGAAACCTACATTTTACAGATAAAACCGAAAAATCAGAAGTTGTGTATATCATCCCCCATATCTGCCGGTTTATGGTTTAAACAACATTCTTCCAAGTCAAATGGAATGAAGCGAGAGGAAGAAAATATATATTTTTTACTTCATCCATCAAGGGTAAAACGGTGTAGACATAAGAGCCGAAATACATTTAACACAGCTTCTGTCAACGAGTAATTTTTTTCTAACCGAATAATTCATTCTGATTTTTCAAGGAAAATAGAGGAAGTGAATAGTCAAACAACATGAAGGCAAACCAGAAAACCGTAAAAATATACCTTAACAATATGATAGATTATGTGAGCATTGTTTAGATATATAAATTGTTATCTCATTGTTAGTAATGTGGATTAGAAGTTTTCTTCATAAAATATCGATTCACTATGAATGAAAAACAGAAAACTAATACATGATTTATTGGTCAGTC
This sequence comes from Diorhabda carinulata, assembly GCF_026250575.1. NCBI lineage: Eukaryota > Metazoa > Arthropoda > Insecta > Coleoptera > Chrysomelidae > Diorhabda > Diorhabda carinulata. The sequence continues at coordinate 37,415,337 of NC_079460.1, read as the reverse complement.
TAAGAGGTCACTCAACAATCGGATAACCTCTAAAAAAGTGACAGTAAATTATATCCAGATAGATACTCGTTGGCCGAACACGTTTTCTATGGAGGTCATTCAATGGATAATGAATCTGTCAAAGTTTTAACAACCGAAAATAACTACAAAAAACACCTGTTTATAGAAACAACATATATTGCTGAAAATTTCATAAGAACTTACGACATTCATAACGACATAACCTATCAAAACTCAACATCAATCGTAAACACCTAAACACCTAAATTTCATATTATGTCTTATTGACAATTTGAAGGTTGTTTTTTGAACGTAATGATTTTAAAATTTTAGGAAAAAATATGTTTCACGGCAATTCTAGTTTAATTAATGTGATATGTAATATGAATACGTATATATTCATTTATAAATTTTCACAAAAGATTCAAGACATCACAATTCTCATTCAATTATTGTAAGTAAATTTTCATGTTTCAGCTTTTCATTTCCTCGGTGAAATTCCAAGGAGTAGGCAGATTGAGGCCTTGGAATCAACCAGGAAAAAGAGGTGATTCGTTGCGTGGAGTAGGCCGATTGAGATCGTGAAATCGGATCACTTCTTACCCATGAACGAATAACCAAAGTGGGAGCCGAAACGTCGCGAATTTTTAAAATTCCCACGCGTTCCAACCCGTGCAACAAGTTCTTTTGTTCATAATTCTGACCGCGGAATCCTTGTTTACTAAGCTTTTTTATATTATAATCTTCGCTTCTGCAAATCTATAAACTTTAGAGAAAAATTTATCAAATTTTCCTAAAAATATTTAATTTGCAATAGAGTCTTCAAGATATAAGAGCGTTTTCTAAATATCACATCTAAACATAACAGATCGCATGCGTTAGTTCTTTAATATGGGAGTTAATAACTTTTTGATTTTTCAAACTTTGCTCAAATGGGCAAGTCAATAATCATTCCAACGATTTTTTTCTCAATAAACTTATTCGTGACCATTCCAAAGGAAATATTCATTTATTTTTGAAGTTTTTATCAAGTGTACACAAGTCTAACAGACATTGTTATTAGAAGATCAGTCATTCATGTGAAACAACCACACCCATACAGTTTTGGTTTTTAAACGGGTTTGTTTTGATTGGCTAAAGGAAATATAAAATTATTCGACAAGGGAAGCTGATTATCAAGTTTACAGCTGTTTATTGTAGGGCGTGATTAAACGAATAAATTGGTTAGTTCTGTAATATTTTATAACTAACTTAAATTTGTATATTATAGAATTAAATATTCATATTTTATTTCGTGCTGCAGTTGTTCAATGTATCTTATGAAATATAAAAAATGTGAAGTGTCTATGTTGGATTTTCACAGTAAAAGGAGTCAAAATTATCTCCCACTTTAATAGAATAACATATTAGTACAAAAAAATTTAAAAACACACGCTTGAATAGCAAACCTAACTGAAAATAGAAGTTACCTACTTGTATAAGTAGAATAACTTATATAGACCGCCACTTTTTACACTAAAATATCTTTTATTAATTACTCTATCCTTAGTTGTGGTGTCAGAAACATTATTTTTATTTTTTATTTTGGTTTGCTATTGCAGAGTGTTTTTTAGTCATGTAAATTATTATTTATTTGTATTGAAAGTCGATAACTTATCCACTGCATGTACTGCTTTCCTTTGATAAGATAAGTGATTTTTAAGCCCCCTTTCTGCAATACCGCGTTTTTCTTCGATTATGTAATCAAGCTACGCTCATATATGAGCACGTCCCTTGGTAGTTGTCACAAAGCTTTACCAGAAATTAGATATAAAAAAATCTTCTTGATCAGTATCAATGCAAAAATTTGATTTTGAATAAATCGGACGTTTAAGGTTTTCCAAAAAGAAATTCAAATATTTCGTTACATACATACCAAACTGATCAAGATCATGGCACGAATTCATGTAATCACTGTATAATAAGCGTGTCAAAAATTAACAAATTATTAATCTCAATGTAATTAAGTGAAATTGCATTTCGCACACTAATAGTATATCGATCGCTTTCAAAGTAGCAAAAGAAAACAGCTGTACCAAGTACATCAAAAAAATCATTTTAATAATCCCTTCAAGTACAAGTGATGATTGGAAATAGAAAATTATTTACAGCCGTATGTATTTATGTAGTTGCAAGTAAACGTAAAGCTCTTAAGAAAACATACAAAAGAATCTTCTAAAGCGGAAGTTTTAGAACAAAAGTAGGTATTTGGATCAAATATTATAAGGTGGTATTAAATTCATTCGTGAAGCTACGTGGAACGGTTCTTCGCACGTTTTTGATATTTCTGGTAAACATATTATATTTATTGTATTGAATTCACGTTTGAATAACACAAAATTGATAATAGATTGAACTAAATAACAAAGTATGAATATTTTTATTTCAATATTCACTAGTTTATACAAACAACTGCAAACAATCAGATTTGTTAATTAATACTATTGCATGTTCATTGTGACAGAGATTAACAGCCTAAAGAAATGGATGAGAGATGGGAACCAATACATAAAAACTCTTTTAAAATCAGTATACAGGAAAATAAACTAATTGCGTGGTAATTTTCATTTCAAAACGTATATCAAAGCATAGAAACTTCTATATATATATATATATATATATATATATATATATATATATATATATATATATATATATATATATATATATATATTATATATTCAATCTTTTGTTGAGTCTACAGTTTTTTTGAAATAATTCAAAAGTAGTATAAATAAATTTTAAATAGGTACGATACCACAATCAACGACTCCTGCGTAAATTTTTTATAAAAAATTATCTTGAAACTCCTGGTAAATTTTTGTTTTTCGTACATCGTATTGAAACAGCTGCCTCACAATTTTAAGTATATTTGATCCGTTCAGCAAAATAATTTCAATATCAATGTTATTTTAGACACTAAACATGAGGCAAACAGCCACTCCCAAAAAAGCGTTTCCTTACATTCGCACTCAGATAAGCAGATGAGCCTATTTGTTTCAAAAGACGAACACAATAATTTCCTAAATAGTGAACAAAATGTTACAAAACATTTTTCCTGTACAACGACGACGTCTCAAGTGATTTCCTTTGCTTTGTCACCCTCGTTTGCTCGAAAATTGTTTTAGTAAAAGTTTTCTATAGCCATGAAAACTTTTTACCAAAGCTACACTCGAAATATGTTGGCAATTTATCGGGATATATACGAAAAATATTAGGTGAAAATTGGAAATATAATTTCACACTGCTATATTAATTAAATAGTTCTCAGAAGAAAATTCTTTCCTACCAAAAGATAGTTCAGTTCAGAAGATTCTTTCAGAAGTTCTGATTTGAGTTCAGAAATAAGAAATGGGAAATTATTAACAGTAACAATTATTGCAAGGTCATATTAATTCAATTCTAGTAAACAATGTGAATATATAATAAAAAAAAATAAGTACTACGCATTGTGGATATTTATCTTTTCAAAAAAACCTAGTTTAAGATCTAATATACTGGCTAATTTGCATTCCTGTTCATTTAAATTCAAAGTAAGTAAAAAAGTAGAATAAACAGAGTGAATAGAGAATGTAGAAGGAAAAGATTTTGTTTTACTTTGTAGTAATTATTTTTTTCTAGCAAGGAAACTAAAAAGGAAACGAATACACGCGTGAGTTACATATGTATGTTGCAATGGCAAATACAAAGGCCAGCATAAAATTGTACGCTGACATTTTGTTTTCATTAACATCAAATAAGTCAGTTAATAAGGTACAAATATCTAGTTTTGATCTAAATCAATTGTATTACGCTGGAGGTATATCGCTAATCGTAATTAACTAAAAATGAGTACATCAGAGTGATTATTTGACTAAAAATTAGGAATAAAAGTTTGCTGGAGACATATTAGGGTGTATGTTCAGTTTTGGTTAAGTTTTTGTCTACAAATTCGTTCTCAATAATATGATTGTGAATGAAGAGATGCAAAAACTTGAAATATTTTACCAAAGCTACGTTAACATATACAATAAAAATCAAAAAATTATTTTTTATCAACGGATTTATCAATATGACACCGGAAATACAGAAAATAGTTCAGATAACTGAAAAATGTATAAATTATGTTAATGTCACTTTATGTAATAATTGAAAAGAAATGAATTTAATGTTTTGTTTCAGTTCTCATTAATACTTTTTTTTTGCAACGTCTAAAATTGTTGAGATTTTCGCATCATCATTTTAAGACATTAAAAAAATTCAATTTAAGCTCCCTATTATCAGAAGAAGATAGATACATGAATTTCAATACTCGCCACCCTAAAAAAACTAAATGAATTGGAAATTACGTTCAGTTTTTTTCTTATTTGATTTATTTGTGCAAATAAATCGGCGATTGTATTTGGTTGCAAGGAAGTCAGAATATCAAAAGTATAAATATCGGCAGCATTATTCGCAAAGTTAAATAAAATCACAGAATTTAATATGAAAACATTCCAGGGAATACGGTTTCCCTTGGGAAAATTATAAATTACAAAGTTCGGCTGATACACATCTTTTAAATAAAACAGGCGTTTAAAAATCTTTTTTCTCTTGAATGAGCAAAAACGTTTTTAATGAAACACGCAAGAAAAAAAAAGTATTGGTTATGGTAAAACATATTTTCCTAGACGGTATTCTATATATAAGTATTCGCTTATTTGTAAGCATTCAAATTCTGAAATGGAAATTTGAAAAATTTTATAACATATTTTTCCTAGGCTATATGAAAACTCGCAACCTTTATCGATTTCATTTATCATGTGCATTTCGAATCTTTATATTTATCCTTTATTTCCATATATTTTATGTTCTTCATGCAGCTTTATATTTCTTGCGACAAATATGGAGATTAATGCACGTTTGCCTTATTTGAATAGAAGAATTTCTCACAATATGTTTTCCTACACCGGTTAGAGAAAATCAACTTTTAGACGCCTGTGCATTTCAATTCTCAATTGTTAAAAAACAATCCGGTTCCTTCAGTAACTTACAATGGTTTACAAATTTCTTAGAAATTTCAACAAAACGGTGGTATCAAATTAATGAATTAATTAAAACATCTCGTTAAAATTTCTGTGGTTTTAGATTCAAATTAATTTTTCATTTGTTGTTAACCGATGATCTTACATAAAAATGAATGCTATATTTTTGCCGTTGTACTCTTTCAACTTCCTTCACGTGGATTTTCTTCAACGACATTCATGACCACTTTTAAATGTAACCGTACATCTTTCTGCTGTTCCAAATGAAGATAAAGAGTCCTTTATACACTTATAACGAAAATTCGTAAATTTGTTTTGGTGCTACTGTACTGTACTGTGCCTTGTTTGAGCAACTGAGAAGATACGAATGAGATAACCTATCTACATGAAACTTCATAAAGATGAAATACCACTTTGAGAAAACTAAAACGACGTACCTAATAGTGTCATTCTTCTTGAAGGAAATAGATTATTGAACAGCCTTATATATACTCCCAAAGAAATGTTCATAAATCTAAAAATGACTCTAGACTAGGAATTATTTATTGGATTCATCCAACAATATACTGAATATACCGCATATTCCTGCGTAAATTTTACTACCAGGATAAAAAAGTGGGTGCCAAGTGTTTTGTGTAAGCTGAAAAATCGTTCCATTTATGTGGATACCCTTGTTATTAGTCAATAATATTATGATCTGCGACCACTCGGAAATTGTCTCGAATTTTCATCTGTTATAATTTGAATAATTTTAAGATATCCACATTTTTATAATAAACCGAAATAACACTATGTTGGAATTAATTGATGCTTCTTGCAGCACTACACTCCCAGTTATATTGTACAGAAATATAAAGTTTCTTGAGAAGTGCGGTGTTTGGTATTTGGTTCAAACAAGCATTAACTTTTATGAAAACATATGTGAGGTTTACCTTGTGGGTTCAGCCACGTAATGCTTTCTAGATCCTTTTTGTGGAGTGTATCAATCCCCGTTATCCCCTTATTCTACTCTATCCCTAATTATTCTCCGTGCAATTCTTTCCATGGTCTTCTCTTTCCGTTGCTTGATTACTACTCTTTTCATGTCCTCTTTTTTCTGAAACACTTTGATCTGGGCCTTCAACTACCTCCAGGATGCTACTGTAGCATACAAAGCTACTGCGTCTTCTCCTTCTCTCAAAAATACCCTAGCTTATTAGTTCTTTGTTTTTAAGTTTAACTTTGAGTTTATCTTTTATTCCATAGGTTCAATTATTCATTTTAATCAATCGTAATCTTCATATTATCTCTCTTTTCGCTATTCTTCACTGCTTTTCTTCTCTTTATTCAATTATCGTATATTTATTTTGTTGTCCCTATTTACTTCTTCACTTTCAAGATATTCTTATTTGCATGGTATGCTCTATTTGATAATATATATATATATTTTGTCTTCTAATCGTCTTTCTCCATCACTGTTATTATTCCTAAATATTTATGAACACTAGTCCTAGGGTCGAAAATGGTGGAGAGGTACCACAATAACACTAGAAGGTAACTTGAAATTACCAAAAGAACATAATTTGGAATTATTGAGAAAGTTATTCCGGGAAATGTGAATCTGTATTAAGTACTTTTAAATGCGAGGGCACATGGCGTTGTCGCCATTTATATTCATTCCTTTTCAAAACAGTGCCAAAAAGTAATACAACTTGAAACCAAAAGAAGAGATCAGCAGATGTCAAAATTTCAATATTACGCGATTAAGCTTTCCGTCGGATTTAAACGAAAGATTTAGTTTAAAGAATATCAAAAAAATATTGCTTCACAATAAACGAGAAATTGGTGAAAAAATATTGCGTATTCTAAATATAAATTACAAAATTTGACTAGGAAAGGCTTTAAATAACTAGAATGGAATAATATATGTAGAACATCTGAATGGATATTTTTTAAAAAATGATTCGCAGCCGAATTTATATAAAGCTTATACAATTTGAAATAAATTTACCTTTAAACCTTCATCTAGTTCATTGTGTCCCTTATTAGTAAAAGTATCCTTCATTCCATGTTTTTCAAATATTTATAATTCCGTCGGTACTTTGTGAATGTATAAGTTTCGAATAAAATCAATGAAAATTGTAAACTAACCACTCCCGGTATTTGATAAATAATTAATTTTTGTGTGAATTGCAATCCAGAAGATTCATACACATTTAAATATTTGAAACGGCTTTGTTTTATTCAAACAATATTTTGGAATAAACATTTACAGTTGACCACAACCAATATTTCTGACTAACAATATATAATATTAATGAAATATCATTATCTTTGCGTAACTGTGAATAATAAATGTTGCCTATTTAAGGCAAGCTAAGCTTGGCATATTATTTATTCAGAATTTAATCAAGAATTAAAAATTCTCGATTTCATATACTGCAGATATATTGAAATGAAAAAAACATTTCACCAAATATATTTCCTTAAAACATGATAGCAAAATTAACTTACGGTTCCAATTATTAGGTTTCGCTGAGTGCCCACGAGTTTTCCAATATGCATCATTATTGTAATTCTTCTGATTAGCTTTATTATCTAATGCTTTTTTGTCCATTTTATTATAAGTTGACTCTTTAAAACCTAATGGACACAAAATATAACGTATTAACTCTGACTTTATATATTAACTAAAATATTTCGATTGAGGGATTCACAGAATTAACTTGTGAATTTTCGAACTCTTTTCTAATTTTAAACAACATTATGGGATTCCCTGAGGGCTGGTTATGAAATCTATAACGTGTTTGTTACCGTGTAATTAGCTACTAAATCGAACGTCGTAATCTTGGCTCCTTCTGATAAGGAATTTACTGATATCTTCACCCGGAGGTAAATTCTGAGAATATTCGAAAAATATACCTACCTTATCGAAGAAAACAGATTTTGGCAAATATTTTAACTTTTAACGATATTGATAACGAGTTATGCAACATATTTTTTTTATTACAAAATTCGCATCAACCGTATACTGGTTATTAGCGATACAGTAAAAATTAAGTGTTTTATTTATAAATATTTGTTAAATTAATTTTATGATCGAGATCTGTTTAAGGTAATTTTCAAAATAAGTAATATTGTATTTAGGTCCTATAATTTCACGTATTGTTCCGAGTGGTAGATTTGATGATGATCTTTCTTACGTTAAGAGATGGACATTCTGCGATTATGTGTTTTAGAGTCAATTTGCAATTGTGGTTGCTACATTTTGGTTCAGGTTTCGCATCAAATAAGTAGTTATGGGTCAGTTGCGTATGGCCTAAACGGAGACGTGTTAGAATAACTTCATCTCTGCGATTTTTCGGTAGTATTGACCTGGTTTTACTGAGTCTCTCACTACACGAAGTTTATGTGTGGACATTCACCATTTGTTCTCCCATTAATTGAGCACTTTACGCTTAAGGATTGATTTAATATCGGCAGTAATTAAAAAGTTCAAGCACTTCGCACTATCACTATTTACAGCTTCCTTGGCGGCCAGGTCTGCCTCTTCGTTTCCTTTTATTCCAGTGTGTGAAGGAATCCAACAAAATGCCCTATTTTTGTTGTTGTCTTGTATATATTGCAGTTGTTGCTTGATTTAGATTGCTAAAGGATTTGTGGTGTGAATTTTTTGAAGACTTTGGATTGAGCTAAGAGAGTCTGTGAGTATGAGATGATTAGGTTCGTTTGATGAAACGGCGATGTGTGTAGCTCGATATATTGCATATAATTCAACAGTGAAAGTGGATGGCACCGGAGGAGCTTTTAGCAAATATTTGGAGGTTTGTGTAATGATTGATATACCCGTACTGTCTTGAGATTTCGATGCGTCTGTGTAAATCTGTACAAAGTTTTTGTACTCATTGAGTATGATATTAAAGTGTCCTTCGATTAGCGTATGGTTAGTGTGGTGTTTGTCGAATGAGGTGAGCTGGGTAATGAATCTGATGCTTTCTATTGTCCATGGTGGAGTCTGAGAAAATTCGATAGAAAGGCATTCGGGAATAAAGAAATTTAATTCGCTTAGATATGATCGAATTCTAGCATAGAAAGGTTTGGGGGCTATGGGTTTATTTGAAACAAGATTTGGGAATTTCTTGGAGAAGCAGTTTTGGAGGGTTGGATTGGATTTTAGTTTAGCTGCATACGTAAGGCTCAAATATATTCTCTGTCTCCTAAGGATGGTTCCCCCGATTTGCAGTATAGACTTTCCACTGGTGTTGTTTTGAATGCACCTGTTATAAAACGTAAAGCTGAATTGTGAAAGCTGTCGAGTTTTTTCAGAAGCGATTTGTTAGCTGTTGAATATACAATTGATCCATAGTCTAGTTTTGATCGTTCTTTGTTCGTTAGCGTCTTTAGTAAGTGCATTGGTTGCAAGCTAGGAGAAGATTTCTAATGTGATGGCTCCAGCTTAGTGTGTAGTCAAATAGTAAACTGAGAAATTTTTATTGATGTTTCCATTTTTATGTCTTCATTATAAAGTTTCAATACCGGTACGTTTGGTATGTTTTTTTGGTTTTGAGAAAAGAATGTAGCGAGTCTTTGTAGTTGAAAAAGTAAAATCAGTTTTTTGTGACCACAGTTTTAAGTTATGGATAAAAGCCTGACTTTGTGAGAAGAGGCTTTTAATATTTTGCCCTTTATAGTAAACAACCAAGTCATCTGCGTATAGTCGCGCTTTTACTGGTAACTTTAAGTTTTTTAGGATGTCGTTGATTGCGATGATAAGGAGTGTGGGACTTATGATTGATCCTTGGAGTATACCATTTTCGAAATATGTTTTTTCGGAGGTGGTGCCGTTGTTTTTTAAATGTTCAATTTCTCAGGATAACGGATTTACACGAATCAAAGAAGATTCAGAATTTTCATATCATCAGAAATGATCGATGGAGTACTATATACAATATTCTTCACGCGCCCCTATAAAAATAAATCAATCGAAGTCAGATATGGGGATCTCTGTGGCCAACTTTATGGTGCTCTCCTTCTTATCCATCTATTTGGAAATTTTCTATTCAAATCATTTCTTGTAGCAAATTGAAAATGTCCCTGTGCGTCCTATAATATCAGCCACATCTTTGCTTGGATATTTAATAAAATAGTCCTAAAGTTTCCAAAACGCCATTTTCAAGAATCTTAGAAATATTCGTCCATTCAAGTTAAATTTAAAAAAATATAAAGTCCCTAATTTGTTAATGATAATACTTTTCAATCCTACCAGACACATTTATGCTGTGACGCTCCACAATTTAGAAAAAGTGCCTATTTTAAGTTCCATAATAGAAATATTAAAACTTTTCACTATTGTGGGAATTAATTAGTCTTCGACTCAATCAAGGGCCCATACGCAAAAGTCTCTAATGTGATAAAAGTCATCACCGTATAAATACTGATGCAATAGAATATGCTACGAATGGTATTTGTATTTTCTAACTAACCTAGAAACACTGGATTGACTCATATCTGTATATCTGGCAATGATTGTGTCCAGATTCTCTACTCATTCTAATACCAAGAATTAATTGTCTTCCTCTATGGTAACTAACATCGTCTTCTTTTGCTTCGTGTATAACTTTAACATTAAATTTTGCTTACACCGTTCCAAATCTTATTTTTGGGGGATGGTCCCCTTCAGGATATTTTGTGCATATACCATGAAGAAGATTTTCATGGCACTCACTTATGATTAAAAACATTAATTCTCGAAGAGAATATTGTTTTTTTAAAATATCAGGACAAAGAATTATCATTAAAATAATACCAAAAAAAATTCATATTTTTGGTATTCCAGCTAAACTATACTAAACAATATTGTGACTAAAATGACATGCTTAGACATAAACAACGGTTCAGTTTGTTACATTTAGTAATTCTGTTAAGATGTGGCGCCAGGCGACTTGTTGAAACATTAATAAGAAAAATATATTTATAGGGAGCCCTAATGCACTATTGAGAAAACTGAGGGTGCTGTTCAATACTTTGAAAATATACAGGCTGTTGCATTTGAGATAATTATTATTGGAATTTGATCAAAGTTTCTTTTAGTATTTGAACATCTATTATAGTATGATGGATCAATTATCACGATTGATAGTGTCCTAAATCTTGTTGTAAACTTCAAATGTCTAAATTAAATGAGTTCAAACTTCTACATCATTCCCGTAAATTCAGAAAATATAATCAAATATAACACATTTCATTTATAAACACGTATATTTGATTTTTTCAACTACTTTTGGAACATCCTGTATTGCCGTAAATAATTTTATATGGTATCCGTTAGTTGATGTTCATATGGTTATATGAAATGAAATAATTTTGAGTGTTTACCGTTTGTACACTGTAATCAAAATAAATGTAGGTGACTAATCCTGTATATATGGTTGACTATATAAGTTTTGTTGGATTCTTCATTTTCAAAATTTCAATCAATTCATCTCTGTCCATCACTAAATTCCAATTGAATTTGTTCTTAGAAAACAATTACATTCTTTTTATATTTCTAAAATTGCCCATCCAAACCTTGCTAATTCAAAGTTTATCATCTAAATCTGGTATAAAAAAACAGCTGAGAAAAAGATGTTTAAACACAACAAGAAAACCAGGCATCCTGAAAATTTATGTGAGTCAGCAATCTGTTTACTTGGTCTAGCTATATTAAAACTGAAATTTTTTAATTGTTCAAAAACTAGAAGTTTGTAAAAAGTATCTTCATTGGTGAGGTACGAAGGACCAGACAAAGTTATTGTAAAGCGGGAGTAATGTAGACAGTAATAGGAGGTTCAAAATAATATACTGTCAAATTTATGTTCATTTTATTTAGTTAAGATATATAAATAGTTATATTACATAACATAAATAATATAATGAAACCAAATAGAACAGAAACTTATAAAATAATTTAAAAGAAGGGATATCACAATGTTAAAAAAATCATATTGTACAAAACATATAAAATTCAAGCAATGCAAGAACTATTAAAATATATAAAACAATGTGCGTACAGTTGTACAATAAATATACCATTTTTATTCGGCAGATATACTCGTATATACAATTTGACTAGTTTATAACATTTCTATAATAATTATGGTCAAACAGTTAAGGTTAGTTTGGTATGTGTTAAATTATTGGACGCACAAAATCAATCGTTTCCCTAAATATAGGTATTTAAAATGAAATAATTTTTTTCATAGTTTTTGTACTTCGAATAATCTTACATATTGTCAAAAGATGTGAATAAAATTAATACAAACATGTCTGTAAGTGAAAAGAAACAAAGACAAATCAATGTCAAAATACCTTTTTGTACAAGCAAATGTGCTGGTATGAAAAAAATATGAATATTCAAAAACTTTATATATTAATTGATTCAACTGTCAAATAGATTTTAATTATTAGATAACAAAAAATAGACTGAAATATAAGGACTTTCCGGAAACTATAGCCCAAGGTTATTAGATCATCTATCAGCTGATTGCGGATCTTAACTCAGAACGAGATTTATATTACAGTTTCTGAACGTCTCTTTCAATTTTCGATGTAATTTTCAAATCTAAAACATGATCTTCAAAAACTTTTGATCTTATTATTTTATTTTTTGTGCGTTAATTCTTTCAAGACATCTATTTAGTTGTATAATAGATTCTAATTGTTTAATAATTGTTATTGAGTAGTTTTCAAGGATTTACTCCCTCATACGGATTTTGCACTAAAGTTTAACATCAATAAGCTAATGCCGGAATGCCCAAAATTATAAAACCCGCAAACCTTAATAACATGTCATTGATGCTGCTCATGAGAATTAATAGTAGAAAGCCATTTAAGGGAAAATAAATTTGAAAATTCGAAAAGTAATGGGCACAGGAAATAAACCATCAGCTAATCGCAATTACCCCATGCACAGTGGAGTGAACATATGCATTTGTGGTCATAGGACCAATATCTGAAATTTCGAATTTCTTCAATTTTTTTTGGTTAAGCTGTTTTTCTTAGTTTCTATTATCATGATCCATCGTCAGGTTCTTTTTAATTAGAAATTTCCACCCAAGATATCTTATTAAAAGATCGTCCATGAAAAATCTATTTCTATGAACTAAAATTTAATAAATCATCTTTATTACGGGAATTCAACTTTATTATCATAATTAAAGTTTATACAGCTTTAATAAAATTCAGTATCGGGATAGCTTTAATAGCAATATCAACAAAAATCGCAACGATTTTCATTTTTTTAAAGATTATGACCGGGCATATGGACAATTCATTTACGATCTTGGAATCGAAAATATTCATAAAAAAAAGGAGTTCTGAACAGGCGAAAAATTCATTATATGAAAAAGGTAGGTTTTGGTTTGCCGAAAAACCCCGTAACCCTTTTATACGGTTGCTCCTATCGAAAAAAGTGACCTAAGTAATAGTTGCTGAAAATAGGGAGTGAAATAAATTTACGGCGTCGTGATGGGGTTCAAATTTAAAAAAAGTGTCTTCTGCACCACCCTGAACATCAAAATTAAAATTTGAATACAGAAATCGATTCCTTGTTAAAAAATAATGGGGATTTACGTTTAACTTTTTTGTAAGGGCAGCAGTCTAGCTATACAACAACAATGTCCAATAATTTGGTGTTTTACCCCAGTGTGCACCGGTCTACTAGGGCAGAAAAATTCATAATATATGACTATGATCTGATTAACTCATCAGTTGCCGAACAACAATGAACGTAATCAGAGTTAGTTTGCGAACATTCAGATCGGGTTAACTTTATCATAGTTTCCGAAAGGTCCTATAGCTATTCTCCAATTTAATATACGATTTTTTAATTCATGGAACAACTATTTTGCTAAAGAATCCACATTAAACGTTTAAATATAATTTATGGGTTTCCCCTCACAGACTGAACTTTAATGACTTTGTTTACAATTAGTTAGCTATTTTATCTGTTATTATGTAATAAAGACACATATGTTATCAACAACACACACATTCACGTTATTATTTGAACAAAATTGTGAACCAATAAATATATCATGAAAAAAATATGTTCTCAATACTTCACTCCGACTTCAACCGAGTGCATAACATAAATACAGCAATGGAGAACAAACAGTAGATACTGAGAATTCTGCTTAAATTTGATAAAGTCTGATAAACGAACTTTGATTTTAAAAATCACCAATCTTCCATCCTATCATAATGGAAGATTATTTTCGATAACCTCGTGTTCTACAAGACATCATTCTGGACCGTTACTGTATGTGTCATATAACAAGCAATAACGAAACTATAGCTGGTACCATTGTAGATAGAAATTGAGTGATTGTATTCCATTCTTTTTGGTTACCATTTTATTTTGATATAATCTTAAATGGTAAAGGTATAGAATATTTGGTTTATAATGTGTTGGAATGTTTAGGGCTCACAACTCATTTATGGAAACGATTGACTTCATTTTAAATATATTATAACGTTACTTAGCGTATCTGATGTATATTTCAGCTATTCAGTCTTTATACAAAAACAATATATTTCACCAACTGGCGATTCAAATATTATGGAGTTGTTGTTAACAGAAAAAGTTTCACTTTTACCTTCGGATTAACAATTAAGAACTTCGAAAAGGCGCATATTCGGAAGTAAAAATGAATCAAAATACAAAGTTATTTCAGCAAATATTGATAATAATACTATTAAAATATTTGGTATATTTAAACACTCTTGTCAAGAACGTTTTTCGCAGATCAATACATTCGTTTTTATACATGAGATTGGATAAAAATGAATGTATTAAAATTGGTAGAATGTTTTAGAGCTCTTTGGATATGACACAGTTTGATTTACAAATCGTTTATTATGAGTTCCCAAAACATAGCAAATGGGAAGTATAAGTAAGAAAAATAGTTTTATAAAAAACATAGATTCAAAGAATTGAAAATGATGTCAGTTACATTTCCTTTGTAGAATAACGGGAATAATTTGTAAAGAAGCTAAGAGAAAAAGAGAGGATATTATATTAGTGTCCTTCACTCTGTATTACATAATTATTTTTTGTATCGACTGTTATATATGATTATCATAAAAATTTTTATTTGATAATTAGTAAAAAAAATCAATTTCAGTAGAAAATCCAACTTAGAATTTATTTATCATATGAAATATAATAATGTTCCTTCTATTAGGAAGAAAATATATTACACTGAGCAACAACATTAAAATTATTTAGGATAATGCATACAGTTCGAGCTACATCTATATGTCAAAGAATGAAGGTTTTTATCATTATTTAAACGATGTTCATTGAAAAATTTATAAAAAAAGCCAGTTTCTTTATATTAATGCTTAGAGTATTTATTCAACATTCCAGGTCTTTATATGTAAATAAATTTATTTTGTACAATTAGAGATATGTATGAAGCTGCAAATAAGCAATTTTCTAACTATATCCGAAGTAATGGGACCGATAATAAAGAGAAGCCTTATGAAATTAATTGTGAACATACTTAAAACTAATAAATCCTCATAAAATGTTGTAGAGAGCCGTAAAATCAAATCTACCAATCTATTTGATAAACCTTACTGAATAAGATCAGTAATTTGATTTACCAACTTGATCTGCGAAAGTAACCCTCTTCTAGCTGGGCTGAGGTGGAACCATCGGAGCATTGTGGTGTAATCCACTGATCGGTCGACTTTTTGGTTGCTGTTCAGCCCTTCTGAGATCCATAGCATATCCGTGTAATTCTTCTGTATACTCTTTGATTAACGTGGCTATCTGGAACGCTTGCGCAGTCGTAAGAATCACTTTACTTTGCTTATGATCGCTACCGGTAATGATCATCAAACAATTAAGAGCAGGTGAGTAACTTAGTATGCTGTTGTAATCGTAAGTGCAAAGAGCATTACGGGAACGGTGTTCTAGAAGATGAAGACCTTTTTGGTCGACTGCTAACCAGAGGACTCGGGGCCAATTGGACGTGAAGGATTGCTGTAACAATAAGATAAATCTAAACCATTCAAATTATTTTAAAACTAGTTTCTATTGGAGATACAATGGAGAGCAGAAAACAATCAAAGTAATTGTATACTTAAACGAAAAGTTTTCATAATGTGGAAATTTTCATTTAAATAGAATGATCCAAGCCCAAGTTTAAATAATGTTTCAGAAAATAATTTGTTCGGTGTATATTCAATACTATCTATTTCTAAAACAACTGTTTGAAAAGTATAAGTATATATTGTAGCTAATTCAGTACTCTCTCTGTTTTAGAGTAAAGAGTAATTTTCTTATAGACAAAGATTACAATTAATGTGTATTTTTGTTTTTCTTTTTTATTTCTCTGGTACAATAAACATTGATCATTTTTTTAAATACACCCTCCATATCAAGTCCAGAGCTTCTAATTGACTATCAAGATCTAGTGCTTTTTTTCAATAATTTACTTTTTCATTTTTTTCATTTCAATGGTAACTAATTTTGGTAGATTAACAGTTCAAAAGATTCTGCTATATTATCTGAGACAAACATAATCTAATGTTTCAAAACTGTACATACAAAAAGATATTTAAATAAATTGCAGGTGACTATTTATAATAATATATGCCTTACCATAACGTCAAAAATTGTAGCTTTATGCAAAGGCCAACTCTGTATGAGATTCAAAAATGCCTGTTTTGCTTCTGAAGGTGTCATTCCTCTTAACGATTGGTGATGCATTTGAACTCCTTCACATGGTAAAATAGGGACCATACGTGCTGGTAAACAATGGGCAGCTATAGGTCTGTAATCATGAATAATTTCTTCAAGATCCCCCAGTTCCAGCTGAGCTTGGAGTGCTGTCAACATCATCTATAAAAAATTGTGTCTTAAAAAAAATCTCACATTCCAAGTTCAAATACAGTCATACGTAGAAAATATGATCACATTGTCTATGTCAAAGTGAAAATTTATAATTTTTTCATCTTGTTCACTGATCTAAGTTTGATGACTTGTTTTCAAAAATTATTTGAAATGATATATCATCATACATTTAACTAAGAGTGAAAAAAGCATCTGAATTAAATGGCTAAATTCTAATTTCTTTTCCACATTTATGATCTGAGATCAGTAAAAGTAATTGAGTATATATTGCAGCCAAAAGTTTAAAAAATATTTATCCAGAAGTTGAAAATAAGGGACAAAGTAAATGATGGTTCTAAAGTTCAAATATGTTATTTACTTGTATTTAAAATTTCTCTAAGAAATGTTCTAATTGAAATTAGATTAAGAAGTCTGTTGAAGCTATTTCTAATTAAACAAAAAGAAAGAGTTCAGAAATCTTGTCAGAATCGAATCTATCTTATAATTATTTCACAAAAAGAGGCAAAGTAATAAATTTCACCAACTTACTGCTTCTTTATCTGTTATAGGGAATCTATCAGTTCTTAAATCATGCAGAACTTGGTGATAAAGCAACTCTTTTTCTACAGGATCGTTCAAATTGATAAAATTGTCCATGAAAAGATGTTTTTTAAATAGGAAAAAGTGATGTTGTCTCGCTCTTTTCGTAGTACCAGTATTATTTATTGCATTTGCTGTAGTTGCTGCCCTGTATCTTTCCCATTTGGCCATAACGTCCGCTACTTTTTCTTCTGCTGCTAAACTCCGTTCTGAATTACCCAGGACTTCATATATTGCATATCCTGGAAAAATAAAAAAAAAAGTATAAAATGTCAAATTATTAGAAATTGAATATTTGATATAGTGTCATTACCTTTTGCCTCGTTGCTAAGTCCAATTTTATCTCTGACCACTTCAAGTACATCTTTTGCAGTAGCAGATGGATGGAATTCTACTGAATGATACTGGCCATCCATGAAATGGAATCTGGCGTATACTGGTCGTCTATTGATCGTACAAAGAATTTCCTCTCTAGATGGTGGCCACTGTCGTCTTCGAGTTCCCTGAGTTTTTGATAAACATTTCTCCGCAAATCTTAAAAATTAATATCTAGTTCAGATAATGTTTCCCACTTACTCAGCTAAGTAGAATATACTCATAAAAGTTTTCCTACCTTGCGTATTTTCCTTCTTCTGTGACAAAATCAGAGCTACATCGTTTCAAATGAGCAATCAGATATCTACGTATAGCCTTGTTAGGAGGTAAAACTACAGAGCAAGCTAAAGACAACAAAGCCCAATGTCTCAAGTTAACTCTTGAATTTGGATCTGGATGATCAGTAGTTTGTTTTATAAGTTGCAAATAGAGTTCGCAGAGTAAAGATTCTTTTCTCATGCATCGTTCCATGATAGTTTGTAAGAGAGTTACATGTTCATCTTCCACTCGTCTTATAACCTCACCTATAAGACGTGAAAATTCATTTAGGACTATTTTATATATCAATAATTAGGTTATTGAAAACTTCTTCCTCTAGATAGGAGGAAACTCATAGACAATAACTAATCAACAACTAAAAGAAATGGTACATACCATTTTGTCCCAACCCAGCATAAGTCAGAATAATTTGGAACACTTGGAGCATAATCTGCTCATCAGGCTCAGGTATTCGGCTAATACTTTGTTGCAAAGGTTGTCTACTAAATGCCCAAAACGCATAATGGAATCCTTTATAAGTTTCTCCAGTATCTCCACCATGTTCTTGTCTCAATTTATCCAATTTATGTTTGCTTAATCTACGTAGAGTGTTTCTTAAAAAGTTTCCAGAAGTGTCAACAGGTTTTCTCAGAATATCGTTATCGACTAAAGCTCGTCTGCAATTAACTAAGTTATGATACAACCGAACACGATCCTCGTTGGTTATGGCTTTAACTTTCTTTGTAGGAGCTTCACTCTCAGTTAACCATCCGGCTAGTGAAGGACAATAACTAGCTATTAAAGAACCTATTTCATTCTTTTGGGTCGTTTCAAAAACGTAACATTTGTTATTATTATCGTTTAGATGTCTCTGTAATGTTATCGTTATAAAACTATCGCTGGGATCCAGAAGAATGCTTTCAACGTCTTGATAATGGAACTCGTTAAGAACAAACTTATCATCATTTTTGATAAGCATTATACCTTCACTGTTAACACCTAAAGTTAAAGCATTTCCATACGACCAATAACCACGATAGGTAACTGAAAACATTGTGGTACCATACAAAGGGTATTGCATGACGCAAGAAAGATAGAGAGCTTTGGCAGTCAGTTCGGTACGATTTGCACCATATTGTCGGTGTGCTTGAGCAATTATTGGTACCTAAAAATTAATCATTTTGAAGAATCATTAAAATAACTATTATTATTATACATCATACAAAAATCAGTATTTTTCACATAAAAATTGAGTCATTTTAAGTTTTTAAAAAAATAAACAAATACCAACGTCTTCATAGCATGAATACTTTCACTTCAGGCACCATTGAACCAAATCGTAACAATTGAAATATATCTGCGAGTCATTAGTTAACCAAGCAAGGACCAGCAACCAAACACAAATCTCTTCGTAATTATGGAACTACCTTTCTTAAATTAGGACAATTATAAACTAATTTGGAAAATATGAAGTTTGAATAAATAGGAACAGCAAGTGAAACTGGATGAACTGGGGTGAGAACTGTTTCCCTTATTACATATTATTAAAAATGTCGCTTGACTGAAATTTCTAATGATTTCGTAATCTTCTACTAGTTGTAATATGGGACTGACGAAAATCTAGATTTGAAAAGATTCAGTTTTCTGATTTCTGTTGGTGTTTTTCCGTACATATGTTACTCATGTATACTTGACCATAGAAATATGGTATATTTTAGATAGCGTGGTGAAAGGTTTCTGGCAAATATTTCCTACTTCAAACTGTGTCATACTATGAGTTAAACTGAACTGTCATGGGCTGAAATGGAAGTGAATATACATAAAATTAACCTGTCTTTGGCATCAGAAACACCGACAGATGAGTATATGAAGAAACTACAAACTACAGAATTAAGTTTCTAGATAAAATAAATCATTAATAAATCAATAAATATCTACTAGAAAAATTCATAAACTATATAAATAAAATTCATATTCTTATAAAAAATATTTACTCACCCACACATCATCCCCTCGAGTCCTACTTATCCTGTAGGGTAGATATGTGTCAATATCATTATAATATTCGAGTTTATTATTATCTTTGGGATTTCCTAAAGCTACTTGTGCTTGTAAACCAGCCAATTGTAATGCGACTTTCTCCGTCACAGGAAAATCATCACACTAAAACAGGATTTAAGTAGTTTTATCAACAAATTTATTGTAATATGTAGTTACCTTCACAACACTATGAACAGCTTGAGCATACATCAAATTAACTTCTACCGGATCTTGACTAAGTTCACGACTAGATTTAAAGAGTCTTCTTTTAAAAATAAATCTGTTCTCTCCTCCACTAACAGTTTGACCACTTCTTCTTCCCAATGTCGATAAACCACTGGGTGCTACCAACTTACTTTGATTCCTAAAAAAGGTTCAAGAAATCATTGCAATAATTATAAGAGGAAAACAACACTTACAATTCCCATTGGGCAATAACATCGTACAAATAATGATGAGCCCTAACATGTTCTTCACCATCTGGCCGACTTTGGTATATTGCCCAACCTTCTAAATTACGCAATCCCAATCGTTCAGCTAATTTTTTTGCTGCATCTCCTGCAGTATCTGTCGGATGTACATCTATTGCTTTTGTTCGACCATCCAAAAAGAAAAATCTACATACGATAGTACCCAGTCTCTTCATGGCCTGCATAAGGAATGGAAAATAATTAATATTTGCCCCAATATGTCATAAATGACTTAGGATATCATGAGGAACAAAAGTAAAAAAATAATTTAATGTTCACTAGGGAGGGGGTAATACTTTTTATTTTAACTATAACCCAGTTCACATTAGTTTTATTTACCAAAGTGGTAGAACCCATCTGGTTGCATGGTGACACAAATATATCAAGCATTTAATATATATATTCAATTACTTATACTTACAGCAACTTCTACTGAAGATGGAGGATGTTCTCTAACTGAAACCTTATTGTTATTGCAATTATCCAAGCACCATTGAACATATTGACTAATTCTTCCAGGTTGAGAGAGATTCTTCTTCAGAAAAGATACGAAGTATCGATAGAGTAATTTAGAGGGTTGAAACGAAACCACACAAAGGCATAATAATAACCATACTCGCTCCGTTCCTTCAGTACTTGGGTTATTAGTAGCTTGCCGAATACATTGTACAAACACTTCATCTCTTAATTCTTCTCGTTCTAAAGCATAACCGACTATTGATTGGATCACTTGGAGTTCTCGTTCGCCATTTAGTTCACCACGGATGTATTTATTCAGGTCCTAGAATGATAACAACAATGTATCACCATTACTAGTCACAAAAATATTTATAAGCTAAGCTCAGCATATCGTCGGTGAGCTACTAATACTTCCTATCTGCATTTTAAGCGAAAATGAGACTAATGTACCACAACCTGTAAAATTTTCTTGCGGATCGAATAGAAATAGCGCCGAAATGATAAAAAATTCAGAAATGTACATAATCTTTGTATTCTAATACCTCCTATTTCAAACTGCTTTTATACTGCGCATGGCAATATCTCCAATTTGAAACTGTAATGGCAGTTACTGTGTGGAGTTTGATGTGACTGTTTCTGCTAAGGTAAGTACCAACAAAATGACTTTTTGGACTTAATTGGTTATTGGCCTGGAGGTTAAAATATGCACATTAGCTACTAACTGTAGCATTATAGTCTGCTTTTTGTGAAGTTTTTGAGATGCTATCTAATGTAATCACTGCAAAAAGCACTTAAATTAATTGTCGTTCAGATAGGTGATATTTCTTTCAAACAGTTCAGGTAACTTCTGTTTTGTTACTTGAAGATAGATGTTATTAGATTTAAAAAAATAGTACATAACTAAGAAGTAACAATTAAAATCTCCGGTTTTGATTTTTCGTAATGTGTAATTTAGTTTTTTTGATTGCAGAATTTTAAACAGCACTATTTTTAACAACTATTCTCATAAGGTTAACCTATTATCCTATTCTTTATACAATGGTTTAAGTAAGTTTTGGGTAAGTGTGGGGATAGATATTTCCTCCCCCAACCCACAGAATCTACAGGTGTTCATTCCTGTAAAAATTTCCTGTTAGAATCTCTGTTTAGAGTCAATGCAGATTAGCCATGGCTAATAAATTGTTCTTTTCTGGTAAAATTTTCCCAATTTTAACCCCACTATGTTATCCCAATAGCCCAATGTTTTTTGTCTATTTTCCATATTATTGTATCGATGCTGTTTCCCCAAAAGAATGTTAGAGTCTTTTTTATCTAGTTTATTTCATTTTCACTACACTTAACAGAGTTACCTATGTTATTCTTTTCTAGTTCTTTGGGTATGCCTAAGTATTCCTAAGCTAGTTTCAAACTTATAAGAACTGAAACGGTTGCTTAGTTAATCAAGATGATTATTATTCTCTATATTTCTTATCGATATTTAATATGATACATATTTTAGTTGTATAAATTTCGACTTGGAATGAGCTTGGAAGTTTTTTCAATGTTTTGTTCCAAACCCATACGCTCTCCCAGTTTCTTTTTTGTTTTCAAACAGTCTTGTTTCTCTCTAGTTAGCATGATGTCAAGTCGAATTAAACAAATTGACTACTCACCCTAAATATACTGCAGGCAATATTAATATTATCTGGATCATAGAGATGAATATGTGAGCTAGGTATGGAATTTCCTTTATAATAAACGACCATATCTTCTTTTGGTATCATTTCCGAGCTTTGTCTCTTTCTGGTCAATGTGGCCATTATGGTTCCTTCGGGACTTCTTTCATGAGCATTGAAATAGTTGTTAGCAAATTCCACCATATCCAATTGTATATCATCTATGTTCAGCTTCTCATTTTCATTGTTCTCATGCAGCTCTTGTAATTTCTTTTCGACCCTGAATTTTCTCCTTTGTTCTCGTTCAATATTGCTTTGGATTTCTTGTTGTTGCTGTTGCTGCATTTGTTGTTGATGATCATGAGAATATCTCCATGTAGGATGCTAAAACGATTAGTTACTCGTAATTATAAAAATTAGAGAAAAAGAAATTTGGATGTCAGTATATATAGATAATATTGTCATGTGGTTTTGGAAGAAAACTAAAGAAGGATTCAGTGAAATATTCACTGTTTCTAACCTATTCTGGAAAAAGTTATTGATAAGCTAGAGGTCACATCTTTGTTGAGGAAGCAATCTGCAAAAGCCCAGCTGCTGTTTTTAAAAAGAAGGCTGAAACTGTGGTTCTGGACACAAAATACCACTATTACCACGAATTCGCTTGTTGGGTATTGAGGTTGGGAGCAATATATCCTGGCATAGTCACGGGGGCGAATTAGCTAAGGCAATTTCAGTAAAACTTGTAGCCCAGCTTCTAATTCTCTAGAAGGCCAAGATTCTTTAGTGTTTGGAGTATTGCTCGCACATTTGGAGCTCGGCTTATAGGCGAGCCAAAGTTGACCAGAAATTTGCTTAGCTTAGGCATAGAAGAAAGGTCACTGTCCTGACTCATGAACACCGAGTTCGCCTGCAGACGCCCAGAGCGTCAATTTATCGGGACTCTTCTCTTTGGAGAAGTGCAAGTCTGTGGAACCAGCTACCAAGGCGCGTCTTTCCCGAACACTACAACCTACAGGAGTTCAAGATCAATATCCACAGGCATATCCATACTGCAGACATCAATCGTACTACCAGAGTGTAATAGAGTGTGCTTGCTTTTTGCATAAAAAAGTATAAAAAATATTTTCTAGTAACTTAAGCTAGACGTTAATAAAATGATATCGATCATTAAATGTTGATTGCATCAAATTACACATTAAAAATTACCCAAGAAGTGTTATGCAAAACCGAGTATGACCAATAATTGATTAAATTTTATTGCATATTGATTATTTAAGTGAAATACCAAAATTTTAATGAAATGTTACAATGTTACCGAAAATAAAGTTATTTCTATTTTAATTTATTGACTAACCACGCCACTGTTAGATCTTGATACAGGAGGAGTAGGTTTTGGTGATTCTGATGACAGCCGACTAGGTGGAGCTGGAAGTGGAGGAGGAGATACACAAACTGGCACAGTTTCTTCTCTTGGGAGAACTGCTTCATAAATTGGTTCATCTGATGTTCCTTTCGTTTCTTTTTCCACCAATACTGGAGTAGATTCCTGAACCACCTGAAACACCAGGTATAATTAACAAATTGAATATATTTAGTAAATATTGATTTTTACCTGAAAATCTATAGGAGGAGGTGGTGGAGGCGGCTCAGTAGGCTCTGGGAGTGTAGGAAGCCCCATTTTTGGTGGTGTAGGTTGTTGTTGCTCTTGAGCCAATCCTTCCAACTCTTGCTGTATTACAGTTTCCAACTCAACATCCAAATCCTCTACCAATTCATCCATTTTTTCCCCAATTTCTTCAATAATTTGGTTACGATTGTTTGGTTGAACATCAGAAAGAAAAGCAAAGAGATTATCCAAATCTACAGACTCAGTTGGTACTTCGGGTCTGTTATGTTTCAACTGTTCAGCCATTTGTGAAAGTGCTGCAATTTCTTGTTCAGCAGCTCTAAAAGAAAAATTGCAATTATATGTAATTGTCTTCCTCTTACCAATATCAATTAGATATAACAGCAAGTGAAAGTGAATAATGATAAAAAATTACTTTTCACTTTTTTCTAAATCTTCCGTTTCTTTAATGAAGGACGACGGTGGCGGCGGCATATCATTTATTTGATTCTCCTCCATAAGTCTTCTAGCCTCTTCTTCTTCCTTTTGTTTTCTTTCCTCCTCTCGTTGCTTTCTTTCTTCCTCCAACTTTTCTCTTTTTCTCATTTCTTCATCAACACGTCTCATCTCCCTCAATGCGGTTGCTACTTCTCTAGCAAAAGCTCCTCTCAAATGACTTTGTATAACAATTGCAGCTCTTCTTTTTTTCAAAAATTCTATCCTTAGTTTCCATCCTTTATAAGCGTGTTGTATTTTTAATGCGGCGTTTCTGATTTTTATATATTCTTTTCTTTTAATGTACTTCCTATAAGTTTTTTGGATTAATACAGCACGAGATTTTAACAATTTGTTTCTGGCTTCTTCCAAGGGTTCATGTACGTGAGATCTCATAAAAACTTTGGTTTTGCCTATTTGCCATTCAGTTTTTGGCACGTTATGACTTTCTATTAAATTCAGACAGGCTTTGACCATGTCTGGAGGTAAGCGATTTTTGGAAAGACAGTGATAACGAATGACAAAGTCTTCAAAGGTCATGTGAATTCGGAAGCCCTCCTTCCTTATGCGTATTATATCCAACATTCCTAAATATTTGAGCTGATCTAATACTAACTGGTCATCATAGTTGTCTGGAAGTTTGTGTTTGTTTGGTTTTATACATCGGACATACCAAGGGGTTGTAGACTGCAAAGAGAATTACTAATTATAATTTTTTTACTTTATATTAGTTGTTTTTAATTGGATTGAACTTTTTATGAAAGAAATACAACAAATGTAAAAGATTGGAGTACAGTGAAAATATACTAAATAAGAAAAAATATAATTAAAAGTTACAATCAAAATGAAAAAGTACTATCCTGAAAATAAATTGAAGTAAAAATGGTCTATTATGAGAATGATTTCATTGAACCTAGAATTGTATCATCATATTATATGTGTAAAATTGAAGCATCTGTTTACCTGTAACACATCAACAAGAGCCTGAAGTTGGTGTCTAAAACTATCTGAAACAGTAGGTTTGCCCTTACTAGTACCTCTCGATACAGTCGAAGTAGCTCCATTTACAATAGAACTCCTTTGTGCTATAGTATTTGACAGGTCTTGGAAGGTATACAATTCTTGTACAAATTCATTACTACTTCTAGAAAGTATGTCAAAAAATACATCTTGTTGAACATCTCGATTCTTGTCCACGAATCCCTTAACATTGTAAGTTACACAGCCTGCATAATGTTTGATTCCAAATTCTGTTTCCCATTTTCTTCGATCTTCACCTAAAAAATTAGTTTTTTGTAAGTAATGAATGTATACTTGTATACTAATATTCAAGATAGTCCAGAATCGTTTTCATTCATTTCTTGAGTCGATAGTACGTCCAAAAAAAAAGGATACATCTTTATGTACACTTGTTTGAAAAATAAGGGAGATACAACCAATTAAAAGGGTACATTCAGAATATATTCTGCCAAATGATGACGATTATTTTGGTGGTTTATTATATTATAGTTAATTTTGATAATGAATTTCAGGTCACTACTTGCCCTTTCACATAGTAGTTTTTGAGAGTGAGGGTTATTACCTCACAATTTTTCTGCAGAAAAAACATATATCCCTTACAGTTTACATAAATCAATAACTATTAAATTTAATTAATAATGGGTGGTTATTTTCAGTATCAAAAAATTATTTAAAAATCTGATTAATTAACCATACTATGTGCTTAGTGAGTATCCAAATTATGAAAAATCAAAAAAATAATTGAATAAGCAATATTAATTACAATATCAAACTGGGACTGATACATTACCTTTCACATATCTTTCATGGTTTTCAAATTCAGAATGAAGATTGGAAATATAGGAAGCATCACAACCTCTTGGTAAGTGGCACTGTTCCGATAGTAGTCTCAAAACACAACGAGGTGGTTTCTCTAATAATTCTAGACATAGGGTGTTGTCTGTAAAAGCTATATGATTGAACTGGATTTCTTCTTGAATATACTAAAAATAAGTGAGAAAGTAAATAAATATCTAATATATATAAATTTTCAATTTTGTTTAAATTAAAATAACAAGCATACGCTAAATAGGACACATTTCAGGCCAATCAGAGAGAGTTCTTACAGAGCTAATTTCGACTTTACCTGAACACTTTGAACGCAAACAATGGCGACGAAATTAAAAGATAACCTAATTTTCTCAACTGTGTCTATGACTTTGTTTCTAGAATCTGTTTTTTCTTGTGATTGCGATTATTGTCTTATTTTAACCGCATACAACGTGATTAATATGTTGTAATAACCACGTGATAATACTTGTATAATTTATTTTGCAATTTTTGCAATTATTACTTGGTTACGTAACTCCACAAATGTGCATAGGGCCAATTTAAGATTATTTTTAGGAAAAAGAGAACATGTGAATATTCAACAAAGAATTTTTGACCACAGTGCTGGAAATAAACACATGTTAAAATTTTTTTTCAACAATGATTTGCTCAATAAGCATTTAACATATCCGCATAACATAATAATCAAACAATTTGTTTTTAATAACTTCCAAGAATTCAAAACATGGAGATCACAAGGGAATAGAGAAATAAATTATGCATGTCAAAGGAAAAACAAATTATGAAATGGAAATGAGAATATCTATCAAAATACATAATAGAAGTAATTATAAAAGTATTTGTCATCATTATTTGTGCACACGATTCATTTTTTTTTCATTCTTTTAGGATATACGAGTACTGATCAAAAATGTTGTAGGTAGAATTCATGTATATGGAGAATGTCTTTCTCGGTTTATGTAAATGGTAAGTAGGAATTAGTAAAACATCAAAGAAATATCATGTTATATTTATTATTGTATGCCTAATTATTAATTAGAGTCATTTAAGGTGACAATTACTGAAAAACATGTGGAACATAACAATGAATCGAGGAGTAAGGGTTTTTCAAATTAGACTAGGAAGATCAATCAAGGCGGAAAATTTTATGAAGGATGTGCATGGACTAAGATTATATGTGAAGAAGAAAAACTTAGAAGAATCTTAGAAACTAAAGAAGATTACTTTGTACGTAGCATATTAAGAATTGGAATATAAAGAGGAGGTACGGTAACACACAAAATAATAAAAGAATTGAAATAAGAATGGATATGAAGACAATGATGAAAAGCATATTAAAGGAAACCAATGTTAACAAAATTATGGAACTGAACGACAATTATTTACAAGACCAAGATTTTTAAGATAGTTATAAAAGTAAGTAATTAAATATATATACGTATTATGGAATTTACCTACCTCCTTTAGAGATGAAATTAATAATATTTTCATAGTGAAGAAAGAAATAAAATGTGGGCCCATTGATACAGGAATCAATACCAATATCGCGGTAGAAAGTTTGAATAAGTTTTTAAAGTATGATACATAAGTAATGGCCATCTCTATGAGGAATAACTATCAATAATCACTCATTGAATAATAAGCAAAGTATCTAATTAGACAGCTTAGTAAGATTTATGGATGGAAATATGTGGAAGAAGATTCTTGATATTGAACAATCAAATATCAAAAATTACCACAGAAAAGTTACTTTGTAAATTCAAAACAAAGCAGGATATATCAAGGATAACAGAAATATTTGAGGTTTCTTGTAACGAAATTTGTTATTTAGAGTATCGAACAGGGTATTTATAATGTACGACAAAAGATTTGAGAATAGATGAGCTTTCGAAAACTTTAATTCGCTACCAAGATTATGTTTGTTTAGTAATTTATTCATAAATTTTATGATTTGTAGAAATTGAAGATTTGAATTGTTAGAAATGAGCAAGCCTATAATTTCAATTCTTTTAGTAAATATTTTGAATATAGTTCGTATAATAATATCCAACCCAGTAAAAAAAGAAAAAAAGGATAATCAAATATACTACCCAAATAAAAAGTTAAATTGCAAGCGTTATAATATATTTTTTTAGTAAATACAAAATTAAATATAATAATTTTTCAGAATCCACATAATGCCTGAAAAAGTGTAAAGGAAAATTAATTATTTTAAAATGATATAATAATTTATGTCTGAATTTTGAAAGTGAATTAATTACAACTTTGATTTATTTTCGGTCTTACATATATACTTTATATAGCATAGAGAATAAATTAATTTTTGTCATTATTCATTTAAATGAAAATGCTGAATGAATTTTTTCACTTATATATCACAGTACACCACCTGGCAAGAAGTAGCCACAAAATATTTTTAATTTATATTTTATGCCGCTTAATGTATAAATATATCGGACACCAGAAAAATTAACTCTTGACAGTTAATTTTAAACAGCTACTACATTCTGTTATCTATTCAAGTTTTGCGGGATCCCCTTACAATTGGTGCCACTGTCTGATAGGTCTGGAATGTGTGCCATTTAGCATATGCTAAAATAACGAACTTTCCTTTGGGACAAGACTATAAGTTTACAGTGTTTTATAGTAAATTTTTA
Organism: Diorhabda carinulata; assembly: GCF_026250575.1. Taxonomy (NCBI): domain Eukaryota; kingdom Metazoa; phylum Arthropoda; class Insecta; order Coleoptera; family Chrysomelidae; genus Diorhabda; species Diorhabda carinulata. Next base: position 37,385,969 of record NC_079460.1, on the reverse strand, counting down.
CAGTTTACCAAGGTTTTTCTATTTCTATTGTTAGTGTCAACATATCAATCCGTAAAATATTGTAAACTAATATTGTACCAAATCAATACTTACTATCTCTTGTTCTAAAGCAAAAACGTAATGATTGAAAAATTTATGGAGTTTTTCATTGGTGTAATTAATGCATAACTGCTCGAAGGAGTTCACAGCGAAATTTTCAAAACCAAAAATATCCAAAACGCCTATAAATCTGGATGAATCCTGACCTGGATTCGTACAATTGTTTATGTGATTTATTAACCACGCGAACGTACGGGAGTACAAAGCTTTCGCCATGGCATGTCGGTTTTCTCTAGACTAAAATAAAACAAAATGTTCTAATCAAGCGATACTAATGGATCTTTCAATTTTCCAAGTTAATAAATAACCGTCAGTTAGAAGTTTTAATTAAAAAGAAAATGGCAGTGAAATATAGTGAATCTTTAGAATTATATCATATATAAGGTTATGTTATATGAAGTTATAAACAAACGTTCCAAGAACAGAATATACAGGGTAGTACAAAATCTAGCAGAGCGGTACTTGATTCACTTACCTCTTGAAGTTTCAGGGGAATTTCAGTTATACTTCCCCTAACATTAATTTGTCTCAATAAAACAACTTGTCTAATATTATCTGCTTCTAATCCTAATAATTTCGATAAAATTTCTATAATTTGTTCATCATCTTTAGTCAATTGACATCTCTCTCCATCAATGTCTTCGAAAGTTAAGTTACCTAACCATAAAATGGCAGATAATGCCTGAAATATTCCATTACACTTGTTCGGTGGCACTTGCAAAACGTTAAATGCTAACATTAAACTATCAAGTCTTCTTGAATCTCCCTCGATTTTAATGCAGTCTGACTGGTTAAGGTAATTATAAAATTTGGCTTCTTTCAGGTGAAGTTGTTTGGCTAATTCTTGATTGACCTACAACATAAATTACATTTATTCACTATTCTCTTGAATAATAATCTGATTCCTACTTTGGCTTCTTCGATCAGTTGATAAAAGACGTGATAATTTCGCTCTCCAGGACCTTGGAAAGTTATTCGCGATTGTTCTAACAAATAATCTTGAACGATACATCCAGCTATCATCCATCTCGAATCAAAACACACTTGCATAAACTTCCCAAATCTACTTGAATTATCATTCCGAACAGTTTTTGCATTACCTAAAAATGAAGAAATAAGAAGTGTTTAAATAATAGGTTTCCACATTTTGCTTTTGTTATGTATGGTACACATTTAAAAATGTTTGTTTATATTTCATATACGCTTATTAATTGGAATTTAGATTCATAACATCCGTTATTGTCTCTGAGAAGTTTTGGTACACATGAATGGTTTAGTACTTTTTTATTACCAGTGCTAAATAAACATGTAGTTGATCTAAAATTACGTTGAATATAAATATACTCTGATAGGCATACATTTTATACCGTGCTGGAATCGAGTTATATATTCAGTCAAAAGTTTTCTGTTTTATTTAACGATGCCGTTTTAACACACAAATGTACAAATATAATAATCTGACCTATCGTTTAACAATTACAGTGGTTTCAGTAAAAGGTTTTGAGCTATTTAAAAACACCAATTTTTGATAGGAAAAACATAGTCGAAACAAAATCTTGGATTAATAATTAATCTAATTTTGCTGACCCTTTCCACTAGATAAATCCACTATTATTCACTGGATTTATAAATTCACACTTGCTCGCAAGAGCAGCGATTTTGTGCTACACCTTCGTTATACTGGAAAAATTATTCTTGTAAACCATAAAATGAAGAAAATACCTGATATGAGATGAGTGGATAACAACCTGGTTCATACTTCAAAGCAGCCAAAAACTAAAAACCCAAATCGGACTAGAATACATAATTAGGAAAAGTAACTAAGAAAAAGGGTTTTTTACTGAAATTTCAGGATTTTAAATTTGATCAGTGATATTTATAACAAATGTCAACTCACCAAAAGCTTCTAATATAGTATTTGCTTCAAGAATCTGCTGCTCCACCCAGGTGGAAACGCCACTGGTAACTGAACATAGATACTGCAGAATGAATCTAGTTGATTCAGTTTTTCCGGCTCCACTTTCGCCACTTATAACTAAACTTTGGTTCATGTTTCCTTGTCCAGGATTATCTGCTTGGAGAGATTTGTACGAAGCTTCGGCCAACGCGAAAACGTGGGGCTCCACTTCGCGCATTTTCTTTTCACAATATTTGTTAACATAATACTGAAAAAATATATATGAATAATTAACACTGTAATACTGTTTCTTTCCGGACCAAGACATGTTTATCGGTATCAAGCAATCGTTACTACAATAATGATTATTGCAAACTGATTTGTCAACTTACATGAGGATTTCTACTTAAGTTTTGAGATAGACAAAAAAATTATAATAGGATATGGCTTTATTGGTTTTCAAAATATTCTTCATTGAGATCAATACACTTTTGAATGCGTTTGAGACTATTGTCGAAGCATTTTTTCCTTTCCGATTAGGGTACCTCCAAAACATGTGATTTGAACGTATCAGGTGTAGAAAAACGTTAACCTCGAAATTTATTCTTGATCTGCGGGAATAAGAAGAAATCATTAGGTGCCAAACGGCAGATGATCCATCAAATTGATGTTATGAATGTTCAAAATTGTTTGAATTGATGTGTGAGAGCTCGCATTGTCGTAGTGGAGAATGATTCGTCTTCTGCGATTGGTTTCTTTGATTTTTTCGATCACTTCCGGCCAACAAATGCCGGTGTGCCATTCATAATTGAACGGTGATGACGTATCCGAATAAACAGGCGACCATTTGGTACGAAGTAGTTCGTGCACAAACAACTTTGGTTAGATTTGGCTATTTGGTTCATGTGCATAGATCTGTGATTCGTCGCATGTCTTATAGACGTCTTTTGAAGCATCGCGATTGAATCGCATTTCATTGCGCCAATCGATACGATCTTTCTTTTAAGCCATTGTCAAATTGTGCTCTGACTAATGCGAAAAACACACATGACGATTTTGTAATATCAGTTTACGCACAGCATTGATGTTTTCTGACACAACAACCGTTTTTGGACGAACTCCACGAAATTGCACCATCCATAAGATGGTGCTTTATTACCAAAAGTCCAAGCGAGTTGATCGACACACTGCTGTTGGTTTGATCACGTTCACAATTAAAAATGTCAAACTTTATGATGAGAATGTCAGAATTGACATATTCACATCAGTGTTGCTATATCTCAAAACTTAAGTAGAAACCCTCGCAAGTAAAAAAAGTTTTTTGTAGCAAAAACTTATTACAATGTGACTAAATAACGTTTACAATTTAATTGTTTATTTTTGAACAAATGTTGTAGTTGTAAATCGTGTTCTATGCAATTTGTCGCTCCTAGTATACAGTGTGCTACATTTAAAACGAATTTACTCGAAATTTATTTAATGAAATTGGTGTTGAGATTTAAATTCTCAAAATGGTCTATCTTATCGAAAAATCTACATTATAATTTCACCGATATGTTGGAGGCACATTTATGCAAGAGCGTTCGCAATTAATCATTCTAACTTCGTATTAGCAAAGATTGAATTAGAAGATGTTTCGTTTTACACAAGATTAAACCCTAGAAACCTCTTAAGTTACGCTTAAAAGAAGGTGATAATAATAAAAAATTAGACTATCTAGGCAACTGTTTAACGAATCTCTAAATGCTGATTGTTTGAAAACATTTTTGGAATTAGAATTATGGAAAGCAATTCTTGATCTCCCTGATGTGTGCTGAATAGAGAGATGCAGCTGTTTCGAGTTATGACGTTCGAGACCTCCCGATCTCAATTCGCTAGATTTTAATTATTGAGGTACGGTAAAACTTAAATGTAAAAAAAAATAAAATCAATAAAAAATTTTTTTCAGAATAACTTAAGTATTTCAATACCTCTGAGCTTAAACTAGCTAAATAGAATTAAAAAAAGGATAAAAAGGAAATTAAAATAGACTAATTGGAAGGAAGACAGTTAATTGTCTGTATTATAGTTTTTTTACAACTTTTTCTCCAATATTATCTCATTGGGATGAAATATACTTACCAATTTAAATTCATTGGTCCAATTATCAGGCATACCAATCAATCAAAATATCAGACATAAATTTTAAATTTCAGTGCCCTTAAAAAATGTTATGGTGAAAATTCTGTTTTCTACATTTTTTTTTTAATAATTTGTCATATTTAAAAAATATCAACTTCGGTTTTTAACCTGCTAATAAATACTATTTATTTGTTGTTTTGGTTCTTCAATACGGTCAATATTATATGAACAAGCTAAACTTCAATGCTACATGTGCTATTTACAGGAAATGACATCACTTTTCATGTTATTAATATAATTAATTCAACCCAAAGGGTGCGCCTATAAGAATTTTTTTTCACCTAGTTAATATATAATCCAATGACAATGACCCAAAAATTGTATAAAGCCGCATCCGTAAATTGTTGTTATTATACTTTACATTTTATTTGAACCAATCAGAACTTTTATTTCACTTAATTACCTTGTATAATTATTTATCCAATATAAATTACGGATTGATCATAGTTATAGGGTTTAAATAACCGGTTATATGCTTAGGACCGTAATCACTTAGGTTGTTTGGTTTGTCCAGCAACGTTTGTTGCAATGGTAACGTCTTAAATTCGCAATGAATCCCTTCGGAGTAAGTTAACATTGATATAAAATCAATAATTCATTGTTATCGACCCATTCCTTATATAATAACGAATAGCACTCGAACAATCGAAAATAATCGATTATTACTGTTCACTCGTAATCCTAAAAAAACACCAGAGCTGTTCTTGTATTTTTCGTAGGTTACGTATCGTTACTCATAAAATAATCGATTATTTTCGAACCTCTTATGATATAACCATACATATCTTTACATCGATGTCAATACATATAAATACAAAAACTAATTAAGCCTTCAAAATTTGACGATTATCATCAATTGTTCGGCAATGAATCGATTCGGAAATGTATCATTGGATGCATTATAAAGTGAAGACAAATCATTGTGACTAGAAGGTTTTGAAACATCGAGGTAAGGCAAGGAAAGAAAAATATATGAAGAAGTTTAATGAAGTTATCCATTTTCTAATCCCATATTTTTAGCGGTACTCCAAATGTTACGGGAAAGGTGAGTGTTATAGAGCTAAATAAAAACGGAGGGTAGAAATGGGATGAAGATACGTACAAATAATCACAAATAAAATATTTATTACCCGGAAGGAAACGAAGGAGGTTCATATCTGTCTTAAATTGAGAATGATGGTACTCGAACTGGTAGAATTCAACATAATCTTCACAAACCATACAGGAAGGAATTGAACCGTGTACTAATAATGAATAGCTTGTAGATACTTAGCTAAAATTGAGTTAGTTATTGTCCAATGAGTGAATTGTAACTAGGGAAAACGAAATCACTTGGTTGGTACAAAAATATGCCAATTAAAGTGCATGTACCAAAAATAGTGCAGTTCAAATATGACTAAACAAAATATTCTCACCGAGCCATTACTATTCCAGAATTGGTAAAAACAGGAACAAAATCTTATCAAAATTTTATCAATCCCTACGAAAGATATTAAATGAGATGAAATCGAATTTTAAAAACGCTGCAGGTTCAAGTAAAATATCTTCATAATTTTCAGCAGTTCAATGAGCAGTAACGACGTTTCCAGCTCAGAAAATAACTCATCGTCAGTTAAAAAACGCAATATCTAATAATTATAATTTCCGTTGTATCATTTCATATTTAGATTAATAACTTTTATTAAGTTTTTACGAAAAATGTATAAAAAACAAGCAGTAGAAGTAAAATTAAACATCTGCTACAACAAATCTCAGATGAACAAAAAGGAAACAGCTAATTCCTTAAAATTACCTAATTCAAGAGAAAATAAATTTGGTTAATATGTCGTTTTCGAGAAGTCATTTATCTATTCGATTTTTAGATGTTAAATGGATTTCTATCAACTTTTATATTGGGGTTCACTATAGATAACACTAATTTAAAACAAATTAATTGCCCAATAACAATAAACTGCTATCCAACTTCAGCTTCAATAAAGATAAACATATATTAATATCGTAATTGTTATAATATTGATGAATTCCATATCGCTCTTAAACAATTAGAGAAATGAAGTCTGATACACCACCAGTTTCCATTGTTAATCATACTTATAGAAGAGTTCATAAATAAATATACATATCAATAAACTCGTTAGCATTCCTTGACAATTTTAAATATTGTTAATGATCAATTAGAAGAAAGAAATTATTGATTTAGTTATCATTGACAATATGTCCATGAACCGGTTCAATTTGAGATAAAAATATACAAAGAATTCCATAAAAATTCTTGTTGAAATAACTCATTACAATAATTTTTTTACGACAAAAAATAGAAGGAAATGATAAATAAAACACAAAATCGCGTTCTATTGATTCTTGAGGTACACAAATTTTTTCTAAGGCTAAAACAACAATTTTTAGTCACCATTCTCTTTACTTCAATATCCTCCTCAAATCATTTTTTCCTTGGTCTTTCTCTCCATTTTTTGGTACTCATAGGTATTCTACCTATGTGATATCTCAACCTTGCCACTTGGGTTATACTTGGGTACTTATAAATTCAAATAGTTCTATGTTTGTTCTTCTTCTGAACACATAATCTTCTTTAATTTGAACGTAAATCTTTTTGAGCATTCTACGTTCCTATATTTCTAGTTTATTCAGATTTTTATTGTTCATTGTCCAGGTTTCACATGCATAGGTAAATTATGGTTTTTATGATGTTTGGTAAATTCTTATTTTGACTATTCGGGATAAATCTTCAACATTTTTAATACCATTTCTGCCGATTTACTAGCTTTTGCTATTATTTTTTCATTTCTCTTCCTTCGTCTCCATTATTTGTTATAATTACTCCCAAATATTCGATTTGTTGCACCTTTTCTATATTTTGTTATTTTCTCGTTGATCAATAGTCCTTTTCTTCCAGTACTAAGATAGAAAATAATCATACTGAACACACTGTGCGCACTACCACTACACCAACACGCACAATTATATTGTTTGTCGAAGGTAAAGGTGAACAGTTTACTTTCAGACTCTGAAGACGATAACTCGGTTATCGAAACGCTCGTTAGACAGAGTGTTGATGTAGTGGTAGTAGAAACAGTGTGTTCAGTATTGTCTTAAATATGCTTTGAATTTTTCTAATTTTCTAACTTCCTAAACTAAGTTGAGGAGGGTTATGGATAACGGGTTTCCTGATCGCAGACCTTTTCCTATGTTCAATTTGTTACAACTACTACCCTCCAAAGTTACTTTCCTTTCGGTTTTTCAGATAGTCATTTCCACTAGTCTCCTCAATTTCTCTAATATAAAATATTCAATTTTTCCAATTTCTCAAACATATTTTTCTCCGAATTCTTATGGAATTTGGAACCAAAAAATCACCTTCACAAAAATATATCGTTTACTGCATTTCAAAATATATAATGTAAAATCGATCTCCCAGAAATCCATCTGCCATTAATCCATTTTCTAACCTATATTTTTTTCTTCTTCAATTATATCTGTCAAATCGTCTATTATAACGCCCTAAGATTTTAGACAATGTTTTTAATTTCTTTCTATTTTGAGAAACACTTATTCTAGAAGGATGCAAACTGGATGTCATTGCAAACTCCGCAGCGCCGGAGTCCAGTGGTGCTAGCTCTAAGTCAATGTAAATCAGCCTCTAGCGATGTTACTTACAATTATAATATTTGTAATGCATTCTCTAATCTGTCAAAAGCGCACAACACCATTTGGATTAAACTGAATAAATAAAACTAAATAATATTCATGAAGCTCTCACTCCACTTGAGCATAACTGTGTTTATTTAAATAAAAGAAATTGTGAGGATTCCTTTAAACGAGTTTTTAAGAGATTCGTAAATTTTTCCCATTTTTAGTGGTGAATTGAAGACGGGGAAAGGTTAAGTCCGTTAAGTTAATTTAGGTTAAGTTAGATTATATTAAATTAGGTTATGTGAGGTTAGATTTCCCAATTTTATGACGTAATTATCAGATTTCATAGAAAATTCTTTTGTATATTATATAGATATATAAACTAAATAACAGAAAAACTAGTAATTGCTCAATTTTAAATAAAGATATGAGTTGAATATTCAAAAAAAACTTTGTCATTATAAAACTATTTTTAATCACGTGTTGTGTAAACATGTGGTCAAGACGTGAAGACACACTTATTTCTATTTTGCAGTTTTCAAATCGTTGTCTTTCGAATCATGTAGAAGTTTACAAACTTTATTTCACAAAATGAGACACATCATTAAATAATCAATATATTTTGAATTGAAATTTGAAGATAAAACACCAACGAGCGAAAAAATAATTTGATTACAATATATCGCATTTCCTAATAGCAATATAATACTCATATTTGTTCTACCTAACCGTTTCCTTCTTCAGCGGTTTCCGAACATATTCTCGATTTTATTCGCATCCATACAGCTATTAGGTCACGGCTAAGGCAGAACACCAACCGCTAGATCATATCTGAAAACCGCAGCAAGACCGCCTTCTCCAGATAAGTTCATTATCTTATCTCTAAGAACTAAAGTTGGTTTTTTTACTTCATAACTGTTTGTATTCGTTTAGGTTTTTGGAATTCGCAGTTAATAAAATTGATTTGTATCGTTTTTAATTGAAACAAATTAACGCCATTTTTTATGTACATTTTGATTCTTTAAAAATTACCACAAGATTTCATGTAATTTTCTATAGTTTTTATATAACTTCATGCATGAAGACATCATTTATACGCTTTACTGACTCAGACATTGACACCCTGTTTGAAAACTGGTACTCTTGAGCACAACGAAATATTTACAATACAGTAAATTTACCTACTATTTTTGAATTTACGATTTATTGTTCTGTTAGCCAACAGCTGGTGACAGCATGAGTTGTTTATATACATATTTATAACAATAATCGGTTTCTTGTACAAATGGTTATAAATAAACAAATTTAAGGACTGTTGTAGACCTCACGTTTTAGTTGATAACAATAGACCATTTTTCTGACACAGAGTGTTTCTACGTACCGAACATCCGGCACTACAATGAATATCTTCAAATCTCATTGAAATTGATAATATTAATTTCCATTTAGAAAAATGACCACGAATCAGTTTTTCCACAAATCAATATTTTATTGATGCGCCATGAAGGGCGGGTGTAATTTGGGCGCTAAAGGATTAATGTACTTTTTACAACATGTAAACTAGGCGCCAAGACCGAAGGGTCATTTTAATCCTATGTGTATTTTGGGCGTTAACCGACTGAAGTACATGATTTATGAAATACAGTTATTTATTAAATCACCGACATTTATAATAAGATATATTTTTAGATTTTCCTATAAGAGAAATGACCTATTATCACTTAAGGTCTGAAAAAATTTACCGTTAGAGGGGGCTACTTTGCACTTTTTTTAAATGAAAAATCTGACCTTAATACAGTTCCTCACAACATTTTTGTAACACTCTACAGAATAAAATGTTTTTTTCATTCAGTGCTGAAAATGACATCTGTTAAATGGCGACCTCCATTGTGTATACACTGATTTAGGCGATTTCGGAAGCTCGTCTCCACTCTTCGCAGCATATCAATGGGTATGGGTATGTTGGCAATGGCATCACGAATGTGGTTCGTCAGGTTAGCAATGATCCGTGGTCAATCGTCATAATCTGGAGAGCGTGTCGGTCATGGGTGATTCCCTCTAAGGGTTCATTTGTTCGAGGCCTTGAAGAAAAAATTCTTCGATCATGTTACTGTAACGAGATGTTGACGTAGCCCGAAATGTGAAAATGAGCCTCGTCACTGAAAAAAACGACTGCATCTTGAGACAGGTTCAGTCAATTCTTGCACAACAGCCAATTTATAGGGATGAAAATGAAGGTCTTCATGGAGAATTCACCGAACAGTGGTGTCAGAAATTCCCAGAGAGACATTCCGTTGCATGTTTGCGAGCGCCGCTGTGGAGAACGCAGAATTGACTGCCTCACTCTTTCGAAATTTTTCTTCGATGTCCAGGTTTGAATTTAGCGCCACCTCTGCACTCCCGAAATGAGGTAGCCCACGACAGAATTGAAGTCCGTCCAGGGGACAAACTTGGAGACTTCTACCTCCGGATGCGCTCCCTCCTACTCCTCTACTCCCTCAATAAGTAAGTTTCTCTGGCTATTCTATTATATTACTATAGATAGATTTTAAAATTTCGCGAGTTTTTCTGGAAATAGATCCTCCATATTCACCTAATCTTCATCCCTCCGAATACTTTCTGTTCCCAAACTTGCAAACTCGCTCTGGACTAAGTGGATAAAGTTAAAAGGAGGTTTTGTTGAAAAATTACAGTAAAGTAACTTTTTCATTGAACACTCTACCCTCTTCAATTTAACCAGAATATGCAGATAATTCCAATCAGCGGATTCTTCTAGAAAGTTATCAACAACGTATGAAAATTAATTTTACAATTAGATGAAATAACTAGTTATTGGTATTATTTTTGAAGTCGAATTATGTAACAATTAACTAGGTTGTATGATTTTTCATTTATTCATGTTACATACGCCTTAGTTTTAACCGAATGACAGTGTATACAAAACTAAAATAATCTCACGATATTGTAGATTGTGGCATAACAAATAATAACCCCTATTTTATCAATTATGTAAATATGTTTCTTCCTTCCAATAATACCGCAAATTGATTAAATAAGTACATCCTTAAGTTTTTTGTTTTAATGTTATTTTTTAAAGACCTTGTTACCGTTGCTAGTATTATAGGTTTAATTGAAGAATTGCTTTCAATTTCTGTAACACACTTAAATTAACTTTTTTCTAAAATAAAGGGTGCATTCTTATTTTTTTGTTCACTTTCAGTTAAATAACTGAATGGTTCATCAAGATCTCTAAAGTGTAGAGTCTAGAACCTAAAGTAATATATGATGCATCATACGAATATTGCACTTTTTAATGGGTGTGGAAAACAATGGACCTAATGCATAGCATGATGGACACAACGGTAGAATTACTGGCAAAAAACAAATGTATTCGAGAGTATTTGGATAGAAACTTCACATTCTCTTTGATAGCTAAGCAGCCTTGAAGGCTAGCGTAGGAGTGTACTAAAAATATCAGCTAACAGAAACAAAGTAAATCTTATATGACTACCAGGACACTAGGGTATACCAGGAAATGAGGATACAGCTTTGCCAAAAAAAGGCAACGACTCCATACTCAGGACCAGAGCCCTACTGTGGTCTAATGAGATTTACGTCTATAACTAACTTAATGGATGGCTAAATAATTAGATATTCAGAAATGACATTAGTAGTCGCTCTTCCAATGGGTCCCCGTCCCTCCAATACCACCTTGTACAATAAGCACGACAGAGGACGGCAACTGCAAATTTTGCGAGTGAGTCTTGAAAAAAGCAAAGTGCCTCTGCGAATGACCTACCTATTCCATAAAAAAGCTCAGGTACCTGGAAGAAGTAGTGCTAACACCTTTGGAAGTGAGATATAAAAACCCCAGAAAAACAGTCTCCTTTAGAAGTAATACAATGTGATGTAGAGTTTTTTATAAAATAAGGGCTAGATATAGGTGCAGAGTGGCTAAGAAGCCAAAATGAGTCCCCAAACAATCTATAATCTCCAATGGGTGTTTAATTGTCAAGACAAATTCCAGTCGTAATGCATGCTTGGGATTTATTAGAATTTGTTTCAAATTGTTCATCAAAAACAGTCGCTACATCTTAATTAAGGTCGTAATAAATGAAATCCACTGTACCTCACTTTACCAAATGTTACCGATGAAGTTGGGATTACAAGGTAGATTTTGTTAAGTAGATCTAAAGATTAAAAGTAAAAGAAAAAGTGAAATTGTATATCCCAGAAGAAGTAGTTAGATGAGGTAGAAGGAAGAAGAATAAAAATTATAAAATAAAACAAGGAGAGGGATCGATAAAGGAGGCTAAGATCCTCCATGGACTGGAGAACCGAGGAGTACGTAATGAAAGATTTTGTTGAAGGCCCAAGCCTCCTGTTCTAATATAATTTTGCATATTTTTGTTGTTATTCAATACGTTTTTTGTGTAACTAGATAGCTACGAAGCACGACTTTAGTTTTTCTAACAATACAAAGACTTAAATCGGTGTATGAAGATATTTGAATGCCTTAAATTAAACCGAACTTCTATGTTGGAATTTCGGGAACCGTTGGCGATATTCATACTGAATACCACCACACTAACACTCAAAATTACACTATCTGACGGGCGTTTCGACAACCAAGTTATCGTCTTCAGTGACTGAAGGTAAACTTCTATAACAAATATTATTATATGATAAAAATTACCAATTCAAAATATTATCATTCTATTGACCAAATGTTATAAAATTTTGTTAAATACCATTATTTTGCACACAAAAATACATATGAAACTTGATGTCTCGACTGTGAAATAGAAGAATGGATTTCCTTCCATATTTCATCAACAATTCGCATCCCGTATAGGCAATACGTTTTATACATGTCCCGCAACCTCTTAGCATAAGTAGTTTATCATCAACATCAAAGTTATAATATGATAAAAATGTCAGAATAAATTGAAAAAGGAGAAAAATTGATGATCTTAGGAGTTGAATCGTTTGTACAGTAGAAAATTGTTGGTATATTTAACTGAATTCTAAGAAAATACAAAACCATCCACCGTCCACGTTATAATGAACTACGATAATCTATTAAAACTACATTGTGAGAGATTTCAACAAAACAATATTTTTTCATCTAAACATAAAAAAAATCGTGATTATTCAGTTCTTCATATTGCTTAAATAATAATTAAACTCCTCCGTATTTTTTATCATACTTCGTAATTCTAAATACTTGAACTCTGTTGCCATATATTAAAATATATTATCGTCTAGGCAAAATATCTACAATCAAAATTTTCCGCGAACAGAATTAAAATTAAACAAAATATGTTGTAAAGGAAATAAGTCAATAGATATCAAATAAAATTTATGAAGAATGCGGATGGAGAATCTGTATCTAATATAATATTATTATTATAAACAATGAATTTTTCACAATGAAATTTGGTAAGAGCAAACGTAAATCTAAAGACAGAAGGATACCTTTGGTTATTACACAGGATCAAGAAATTGGCACCAACAATCAAGGAGCCTTAAAAAGTAAAGCCCAAACTAGTTAACTGATCCTGATGGTTTAAAAACCACTACATCATTTGATTCATGTCAACACCTGATGAAGTTGCATTATTTATTATTATTTTCTGTTTCTAACAGTCATTGATAGTAGACTAGATTGAAAAAGAAGTGAAGTTCGAGTGGTCGTTAAGCATCAATGAAACGAAGGCTAATTTTGATAAACTGTGTACCATCAATTATAATAGTTATAATGGTTTTGGTCGATAAGAGATTGGGGATGCAAGGCGTAGGGAACTCACATGTCGCAATGTCAAGGTTGTTTTGTCAGCCAACACAGTTTTTTTAGATACGCGCTACAGCGATACACCCCCTTAAAAAACGGTAAAATAACCAACAAATATTATACCTATTGATGGATCGCTAATGAGAATGGTTACATCTGCCCCAAAAAGGTGTTTTGCATCAGGAAAATGCAGTGGGACACTCATGTATGGTTTCTATGATAAAGATCCATGGAGTAAGCTACGAACCACGTTATTCGCTCTATTCTCCATATTTATTCTCACTATTTCAATACCAGAAAATATTGTTTGGTAGATATGTTAAAGCGAGGTTTTACGGATGGGAATGACAGTTGATAAATAAAATGTGATTTTTTATCCGAAAATCCTGGGACCCGCCCCAGTAGTAATCAAAAGCTTTTCCCTCTGTATATTAATATAATTAAGAGAACATTTCGTTACTTTGTTAGACAGACAAATAAAAAGGAAATTTCCGATGTGTCACCTTTTTTTTAGTACATATACCTTTCAAAGGCGTTCAAGTGAAATCGCAGCATAAAAACTATGTCAGAAAGACAAATTTATTTTATTAGTGCTTAGGACACGGTTCCGTAGATAAGATTTTTTAGAATGTGGTGGAAATAACAGACCTTTTCGAATAGACTAGTAGAATTATGATGTATGCAAAGAAGTCAATAAGTAATGTTTTTTGATGGATATTATAATTGATTGATGAAAATTGGAATCCCAGGGTATTGTTAAATATTTCGTGATTTTGAATTCAACATACCTATTATTGTATCTGCCGGGAGGGTATTAATTTTGGAAGTTATAGAAAATTTATGGATTTCAGTGACATGAGCTGTAGCTTCTACAATTCTTCTTCATGTTTTTTAGCTCCAATCTATCAGAAAGAACAATTTTTGTTAATATTTCACTGCGGTACAATATTGTGATTATTTCTGGAGATGAGTACCCAAATAACTAGAAAAGTTACCATGATAAATTATCTAAATACCGTTCACGACGGAAATTCGTAACACAATACGATTTTCCAAAAATAGTGTCATACGCATTTCCGGTAGATTGACATTCCGTTGTCTACACTCATCTCTCAATTAAAATAAGTAGTTTTTGTTGGTAGGTACATATACTACTTTTATTTACCAGGATACCGAAACCTGATACGTGACTATTTTTTAAAGTAATTCTCTTCATTAATATTTAAATGTTCGTTTACTTCCTTTGATTGAAGCGCTAACAACCGGGAGTTTACTCGGAGGAATATTTAATTTGAACTTCGCGGGTAGTAAAAATATTCAGCATGTTTATTGCACTACAAGTTTTCCTTCTATGAAACTACTTCCTTCGTTAATTATTTATTTGAATTGTTTAATCTGTTTGACACTTAATATTAGTATTGGTTTAATGATCTGATAAGAGAATCTAACGGGTGGTGCATAAGTCATCACTCTACAGGAAGATGCCATAATGTTTACAAATGGTGATAAATATCAGTTTTGCTTTGACATATATGAAGTAGAGAGATACAAAATACACGTCAATAATACATAAATCCCTATTGTCCTTAGACTTAGATTTCCCGGTCGTCAACCAACTCTTGGATAAAAACTACGACGTTGGGTATGATAAAGCTTTTCACAAGACGGTTTGCTGACAATCAACCACAAATGCAATCGTGTTGCAACTTCACAAAACACCAAAGGCTAAACAGAAATCAATACGGTAGGCCAAGGGGGATTTTCGAATAAGCAGAATTATTGCTAAAGGGACACCAAAAAGTTAGTCGGTTTTTACGTTGGAGACGTCTTACTTTTTCGAAGACGCCGCTAGCAAAACGACTACTATAAACGGCGAGCGCTACAAAGTAATGCTTAACGACCACCTCCTACCTCAACTCTACTAATTGGGACTGGACAACATGGAATGCAGCAACGGAGAGTACTGCGCGACCTAAAACCGAAATTCTGATGGTTCCATTTCCATTATATCTCGTTTTCGTGATTTCTACTGGCCGGTATGATTGATTTAACCGTTCTATACTTTTTCTGTGAAACTAAATGGTGTTTCAATAAGAGCTCAAGATTTGAATTGCGCGCCATGTTTAATAGTCATGTCACATAATTATAATGACAGATTGAAAGTTGACAGTTGGGAGTTAGTAAACATGGAGCATTACACTATAGAACAACGTATTCTGATTGTCAAAAATTATTATCAAAATGTTAATCGTTTAATTGCCTCTAATTGTAAAGTGCGTCCAACGTTCGGTCGAAATCATGTATCTACTGTAAAAAAATTTGAAAGTACTAGTTCGATTCGTAATTTAGAACACACGATACGGAGCTTGTAGAGTTCGTTCGGAACATAAAATCACGGCAGTTCGTGAGTGTGTCAGAAAGTCCAGAGACGTCAATTCGTCATCGGGCAAAGAATTTGACTCTTTAGCGAATTCTCACTAGAGATTCACAGCTGCGTGCCTACAAAATCCAGTTAACGCAACAACTTCTGCCAGTAGACCATTAAGAGCGAAGGAAATTTACCAATTGGATCCTTAATCCTTAATCAACCTGCCGAAAATCATTTTCAGTGATTGTCACCTCGATGGCTTCATTAATGGGCAAAACTGTCGTATTTGGGGCAATAAACAAACAAAACAGTAAATGTTTCAAGCGTTAAAGCATCAATGTGGTTTCCGGATTTCCTTTCTGATTGCAAACTGTTATCAATTTCAACATTATCTTCAACTTATGACTTTATATCACCGTTTCCTACGATGAAACATTATTCGATAAATAAATAACTATGTAAAAAATAATCAAGGTAACATATTATATTCGATGTTTAGATAATTATTTTGAATTATATATTTTCCGCTCCCAAGTTAAAACCAAGTAGGTATATGTGTACCCCAAATCTACAAAAATGTATTCATTAATGAAGCTTTAACTAACATCAAAAGAAAATTCACTACATCTGACAAAATGTTAACAGATATTCAGTATAGCAAATCAAAAATGTTTACCAGTATTGTTTTATCTAATCTAATCCAAAACTCTAACGATGAAAGTTTTTCATTATATATTTATGTAATGAGTAAAATTTGCACGATGGAAGCTCTTGAAATACTTGAAACATTGCTAAAAATGTTATGCCACGGTATTTCACGAAACATTTATTTGATAAACAAGTCTAAACGTGCATACGTCGTTTTTTATCTGAAGTACCTTTTATTCTACTTTAGGCAGGTGAGTTTTCCTATTTGAATCTGTATTTTTTATAAGAAACCAGCACAGGAGTGCTCGAAACGAAGAGGAGGGTTCGCAATCCTAGGTTATGTCCTTGACATCACTGTATGACTTAATTGTTCGCTCTTTCTTATTGTGATTCTTGTCGTGTAATTATGACAATGAAAAAAACAATTTGCTGTGGTTGAACATAGTTGATTTTTACTGTCCTTACATTATAGAATCAACATTCATAGAAATTAACGGATAAAAGACGTTTCAAAGCCTTTTTTGCATATTTTTCTATTGAAAACTGTTTAGAAACAAAATACGAACAAAGTAATTACGACACATTATTTTAACCTAAAGACTAATCATCCTGATACCCGTCAGATTTACCACAGAATACTAAAAAGGTTAGTATTACAAAAGTCCCCCCCCCAATCCATCAGTTGACCTGACTAATATTTGGTTAAATCAAAAGTAACTAGATTTGTCCCTAGAAGCAACATGCGTGCAATCAAAATGACATCAAACCGATAAAGTTGCAGGAATCGATCAGCTGAGCTCCCACAGCGCATACTTGTCATCAAGGCATATTGCGCCTCATATTGCATTTCGGGATCTTGCAGGAATCAATCAACTGAGATTCAACGGCGCATGCTTATCCTCAAGACATATTGCGTCTTACATCGCAATGTAGGTTACTCTACTTCATGTCGAAAGGTCTTAACAAGTGTACATTATAGCACACCGTGACTTGCGAAACTATGAATAAATTTTGTGTCAATTGTGTCAATCAAAACATCGATATAACCGCACCCATATATATATACCTAATATTTAAAATGAAATTAGTTTAAACGTTATAATTGTTACATTCAATATACAGATCAAACTACCTGTAACCACTTAATTAGAATTACAGGCAATTGCTCACAACTTAATTCCTCACGACCACACCAAGTCTATTCAAGCAATCAACAGATAGGTCTTGTAAACATATACATAAATATCCGATCAATCAAAATGTATTTCATTTGTTCAAATACGAATGATGAACTTAAGCTTTGTTGAAAACAAAAAAAACTCTACACTATTGTTTAGTTTTAGCGTGAAGAATGAAAGGTCATAATAAAACAAATCTTGTGCTTCCTTTAAAAACCGTGAGAAACGTTTTTTGTTCAAGAACTGTAACGAACGCAATTGTTATATCAACATTGACAAAAAATTTCCCATCCGTTTGTGTACAAAGCTTTAATTTCGCCTGTCTAATTTTATGTCAGACGGGGTTAGAAGAAAATTATGGGATATTCGCTTACTTGATAGAACACGTACTACTAAGATTTGAAGACATGTTAAAAAATGCTATGTTTCTTTGGTTAACCTGATTTCATCAAAGGAAACAATTACCTAGAGTTCCACTCTTTTTCTAGACGCTGAAATGTTCACTTGAGTTGACTATGATTTATACTTATAATGCAAAAATGAGAAATAAAATGTTAAGTTCCATTTAGGGAGTAGAACATAAAAAAACAGCTTAAAAATGAAGTTCTCTCTCAAATAGATATGGGAGAAAAATTTGCAATCGAATCTGTGATATTTATAATGAAAACAATTTAAATTTTGAATGATAAAAAATCGAAAAATGTTAATTGTCCAACCTCTACAAAATCTAATACATAATCTTAAAGATATGTTTTTAATAGATTGGACAAAACATCTAAATTGGGGTCCAAAAAATAAACATTAGTCTAAATTCTCATGTTTTAATTCCAATTTCAATCTTCACATTTTCGTTTCAGACTTTCTCTCATATATTTCTATGTTTCATTATTATTTTCGCAAGATTGATTCATTAGGCATCTCTTAAATGTTTGCTAAAATTAACAGCCCTTTATAGCAGCAATTAGGGGAGTGTAGCTTTAAAACAATCAAAATTAATACTATGGAAGTACCTGGTTCGACGTATATTTTCCCCAAAATCAGCAAAAGTATGTACCTATCTTTAAATATTAATTGTTATCATCATTCTATCTCTCCACATCCCTTTTACTCACCAGATTTAGCACCGTGCAACTTCTGGTTCTTCCACACATTGAGAAGATCACAATATAGTAAATAATAGATTTCGAAAAAAGGCCTTCCAATCATGAGTTCAACGTTGGAATACACGTACTTAATTTAAATTTTATCATACCTTTTTAATTTGTTTTTGATAAAATTGTTCACCGTATTTTTGTCTCACCTCGTATAGTAAATATTTTGGTTAAGTTGAGAATTTTTCTTGTGAAACAATTTTAAACTATTGGAAATATGTAGAATCCCAAGGTTAATAAATTATAAAATCAAGAAATTTGTAAAAAAAGCTTACCTGACTATAAATGTCAATGTCCTTGTACGGATTTACTGCAACCAGAATAGAGCCAGTGTATGTCTAAATCTCATTAAGGAAAACAATGGTATAAAAGCTGAAAAATAAAATACGAATCTTTGGGGTTCGTATAATTACTTTTTTGGCTAATTACTACCTAGTATATTATTAAAGTTGCTCATTTTTCTATTATTACATTAAAATAAAATTAAAATCAGACAGCTTTCTAGTCTGGAGGTAATTTTCAAATTAATTCAGTAGAAACCAGAGTAAATAGATTTGATAGAGTGATATAAGTGGGTATAATCGATGTTTTCATGATATGTTTAATGAAACTGTCATTAGCACTACACATAACCGATAAATAATAGTTCAATTCCAAAAACCGAATTGTTTTTTATATGACTAAGGTAATGACAGACAGTTATCCTGTACATTGCTATTATTGAAGACCCAGAAAAATAAATTATTTTGATCGTTTATATAATTTTTCTTTCTTTTGGGAATACATAAAATCTTGTAAACCGTTTATAGTAGTTTACCGACTGAGTCACTCCCTCGTAAAACAAATTTTATAGTGACAGTAGCACGCAGTTTCAGTGGCCTTTATTACACAAACAACCCTCAAAAACCCGCAAGCATTATTAGATGAAAATGTGAGATGGTAAAAACAATCAACTTCTATATTAATTTTTTAATTAGGTCCTTGATACGACAGCAGGTACAAATGATGGTGGTTATAAAGGATTTGTGAAATTAAGAGCCTTTCATGTAACAATTTTTTCATGAACAATAATGTACATTTCCTGAACTGATCTACTTAAACCAAATAGAGGTTGGAGACGAATGATAAAACGGTGTATTTAAATGATTTTATTATTATGGTATTTTACAACTACACATCCAAAGTTTAATGAATGAAATTAACAAAATAAGTGCTCAATCTCTTTATCTTACTCCCACGAGGAAAAAAATACTTAGAAACCATATTGTAAATCATATGGTGAATCGAGCAACGTTAGTGAATGATGTAATTTAAATATATTATGATTTAGTCATCCAAATAACGCATGTGTTTTTGACATCGTGCCTGGAGGAAATATTTTTGGTGTTTTCTTTTTAATAGTAACACTCTCAAGATCGAAGCGGTTCTAGAAATTCATTATAATAACAATATATAGTAAAATGTATAAAAAAAATAACAGCAATATCATTGCTGAAAAAATAAATTTAAACTAGACAATAAACAAAAAAATTGTATTGCTATAGTCTTTAATAATTTAACAATCCATCAATATTGTTTAATTAGGTGAAAAGGACAATAGTGACATTACACAAATTATTCGATATGGAGAATTAGTGTACGATAAAAAGTACTGATCGAGAAACTTAGATATTTTGTTCAATATAATTCTAATATCATTAATTAGCAAATATTTAATGACTAAATGAGCCCGTCTTCAGTTGTAGGATTTCTTGAAGCACATAATTGCATCGTTACCAACTTATAATCAACTAGGAACTATGGAACGATGATGTCGATAGAGAATGAGAAAAAGCTAAAACTGACGTACAGAAAAAGTGAATATTTGGGTTAGATTTTAGCAAATCAAGTTATAGAATCAATATTCTTTGACGAAACTCTCAAAAGATATTTGTTTTCCAACCCTGTAGATTAGATTAGATGTTAATGTTCCGAATAAATATATCTTATTTCAACATAATTATATGCATCTCTATTTTGTAAGATATGTCCGTGAATATCTCGATAATGTGTTTCCAGGTAAATAGATATGTAGAAGAGCCACGAGATCCCCACATCTCTGTCCTTTGGACTTCTTTTCATGATTAAAATCGAAAAACGAAGTTTTTAAATCCAAAACTGTTAACTAGTAGAGAGCAGTTAATATAAATATTTCAACTCGACTTGTTTTTCATAACCTCGTTACTCTTCATTTTCACAAGCATTGTTTAAAATGTATTTCAAAATTTGTAGTCTACAGAATCCAGACGTGAACAGCACCATTTAGGTTTTCCATTATCCAAATTTGCCAACTCTTGAAAATTAGAATCAAATAAACTCTCAATCCTATTAACGTCGATGGTTGCAGAGAATAAAAGTTAATTTTATTGTCGTAGAACACGAGATAACTGAGCTGAAACTACGAAGTTAATTGACGATATTAATTATACCGTTGTTTCTGGTAAAATTGTAAATAAGCAAATTGAAACATGAAAAAATGAAGAGTTCCGGCAAATGATTATACAATAATCCCCACGTGCTCATCGGATTGCTGTACACTTTTCAATGGAGGGTTTAGGAACAGAGTTGTTTCATGAAGTAGTTTTATTGCTTCTCAAAGTTTAGCAGTTATTATGGAAAATGATATCGACAGTTTTTTAATATAGAAATTGTTCTGAGTACATTTAATAACAAGCATATTCAATTCAAAATCTATTTTAAATTTCCCCAACTTCATACAACAACTTTATACCAACGTTTGCGGAAATTTAGTGGAACTATTAACTAAACCTATACAAAAAAACGTTCGAAATATCAATTTCGACAATGGTTTATACTTTTATCAGCTAATAAAAATGTATTTTTATACCAAATTAAGAAGGTTAGTTTGGTTTTTTCTTGTCCTTAAACGATCAATGTTCGATTAACATGTTGACAATGGGAAGCTTTTAGATTTAAATTGGTCCGTTATCGATTTATATTTTGTAGGTAGAATGTCAGTGTCACTATCGATCATAAAAAGCGACAGGAATTTCAGAAAAACAGAGTCGTATGGTTTTTAATCGACTTAACAAATTGTTATTCAAAATTTTCATTTTTTTATGTTCTACGCTTCTCTAAAAAATCTATATTTAAAAAAAAAGCATTTCTGAGGCGACTATTTCCAGCACTAGTTACGTTTCAAGTCCAAGTAAACGTTTAGAATAATATTAGAAGGGTTTAAAGATATTAAAAATTTTGAAATTTTTCAAAAGTAATTATAAACAATTTTAGGAAACGACTAGCTTTTACCCGGCGATTATAATAGAAAAGAACGGACTCTGTAGAACCTGGGATATAGATCTTTGAATGTAGAAAAATTGCCAAAAACCTACAAAAATCCATAATAACTCCACATTGAATGTCCGCGCCTAGCTCCTCTCCAACTCAACCGATTTAATTGTTCAAAAACTCAAAAGAAAGAAGGTGTTTCAGCGAGTGTTCTTAAACCAAAACGAACTCTCTAGCTATATTAGAACCTGAGATATAGATCTTTGAATGTAGAAAAATTGCCAAAAATCTACAAAAATCCATAACTCCACATTGAATGTCCGCGCCTAGCTCCTCTCCAACTCAACCGATTTAAGTGTTGAAAAACTCAAAAGAAAGAAGGTGTTTCAGCAAGTGTTCTTAAACCAAAACGAAGTCTCTATCTTGAATAGAGCCTGATATATTGAGGATAGAACGTGTGTATGTGAAAAACTCCCATTTGTAATGTACAGGGGGAAATTGCATTTGAGTATAACTTGAGAATGGTGAAAATTAGATGAAATCCGATGGTTGATGGCTGATCTGTGCATCAATACCTTCCATTGAAAAAAAAATTAAGCAAATCGGTTGGGTAGAACGCCTGAACGGACTCGGAATGGAAATCATCAAGCAAATTTGATTGAATGCCAGATATGTCGGTAAATGACAACATTTTCAGCTTAAACCTAACTGCAAAGAAATCCTAAGCGATTCGGAACAAATTACCTACCTATTTCAATTCCTCCAATTCAATTATATAGATTCTTGCTTCATTGGTGTATATTCTACATTTGTTCATATAGATTCTAGATTCATGAATAATCCTGTGTAACTGAATACGTATTTTTTCATAATTCAGCAAAAGTATGAATTTGTATTTACTGTATAGGTGGAGCCGACCCTGAAGAATTATCAATAAAGTAAATGGTTGGTGTATTAGTCATAAGTAGTTCGAAAGGCAACATTCGAAAATTCCACAATTATTACAACCGGAACTTAAACACCCATTTTAACCACTATTAAACTCAAGATTTGGATTTGATTTATGAGACCTAACGCATAGTAACTTATTCTTTTAATACAATCAAGATTTGTAATTTTAGTTGAAAAGTTTTGAAATCCTGTACAACATTTTTTTAAAAATCTCAACCTGTTGTACTCTAAACCAAAAACATTTATTTCGGATTTTGAAAGTATAACTAAATCATTTGCACGCCGCTTTTTAACGGCACGTTGTCCTCGTTACATGCCCTGTAGCTCTCTATGCATTTTAAATTGTAATAATCGTATTAAATTTTCTTATTAATTCCTAGTGAAATTCTAAATCCGTTTTCAGTTGAAATACATTTGACTAGCGTTATACCGACCACGATCATGTTTTATGGTATCGGAATTTTTTTACAGAACATAGGAATTTTAATGAAAACACTTCGAAAACTTCTAATAGATAATCCAAAGAAAACAATGTTAACAATGAGTTCGTGGGAATTAGTGACGCCCATGCCGACAGAAGTCGCTGGGAAGTTTTCAGACAGATATGTAGGTAGGCTACCTTGTATATGTTTCAGGAAATTTTAAATATCCTTAAAAAATATAAATTCATGAACGTCGTTTCATATTTCAAAACCTTGAAACAAATATTCTTCACTATTTACTTTAGAAATGTTTACAAAATGTAAACTTCTGAAACCTAATCCTTCGGAATGCTGATATCTTAATTTCTTTGAACAGATTCCATCGGCATTATAATAAAGATTGTGTTATCGAAAGTTCATTTCACTTTGCATATATTTTTAGAATGGAATATTGTTTCGAGATTAGTGGATTAATTCTGTTCTTGTCGACATCTGAAGCCAAACAGTATGTTTATGTTTAGACCTTTCGATGACGAAAAAATCTATTATTAGTTGCTTATTTGGTAAAGAAAAAATGGCAGAATGTTTGTATTATACATGAGAATTCCGGGTCCATGATGAAATCAGCGCAATACGAAATTTAATAAAGCTAATCTAAAACTTGCCAGAAAAGATTTAAAACTTAACATTTCAAGAGTATAAAAATAAGGGCAAATAACGTATTTATTTAACTACCTTTGAAATAAGTGAGGACCAGTCTTTTCAACTATTAGTGAAATTTACCTACAGTAAACTACCGTTAGCCTCATTTTATGTATCAGGATAATTCAGTTAGTTACATAGTTTTTTAATATTTCAAATGAATACATTTTCTGGCCAGATCATACACACTGAAAACATAATAAAAAAGGTTATTACCAGGAAAGGTAATTAATGGAGTACGTCCACTTATGTTTACTATTATAGTCCTTTTAGTGGACGAAGCAAATAGCCTGACAGAAAACAATAAGAATGTATATAAAATAAATATATAGTCGCACATACCCCTTTATATTCTAGCTTGACTACTTTATTTTTATAAATCTGTGAGCAGTAACAATATATTGATAATATAGATGAAATCTATGTGAGTGTCAAACCAATGAATAATTAAATAATATAAATTAAGCTCCATTTCATATATTATGGGTTTATAAAAGTTTATAAAAACGATTCAAATAACTCACCCAACAAAATGATATTTTTAATAAGTCAAGGTGATCCTCACTTGATTCATCATCAGTTCCAAACGATTTCCTCAGATCAGATCGTCAAGCTAACACATCTCAACATGTTCTATCGCTCTTTGCCAACTTTATCCCGTTCTTTTTAGTAAAGATTGCAACGGAACTTGTCTAACATCATCTAATTGTATTGCAACGAGCCACATATCACACCTCCAAAGAAACAAACTATTGAGTAATAAGCATTTGAAATTAATCACAACTTCATTTTTCACTTTTCGAAAAAATTTAAAAACCGGCAAAGTTAGTGTAATAGTAACTATTTACATGACATTATTTGCAATTAGTTTTTTAGCACCAATAGTACAATAAAAAATTTTTTGACTTATGACACTATTGGAGCGGAGGTGCGATATGCCCAAATAAGTTGGATCCGATTTCCTTGGATATTTCACTAATGTTTATAATAAGCCAAGAAAAAAATGTCTCTTTCCAAAATATCACTGTTAGTTGTAATTTCCGTATGTATTAACCAGTGTGTTATTTTTCTCGTTAACCTTGACGTTTTATGTATAAGTAGGGTGTCTTATACATTGCGCCCCAAAGGGTACGTCGTGTCCCTTTTTCTTGCTGCGACACTGAGGAACCTCAGTATTTACAACTGATCAATTAATCTCACCCCACTTAAAATGTGGGATGGCTCTAGCTGCCAGATATCTTGGTTTTCTATTTCATACGCCAGCAGGTTTCGTCCTCTGCACAACAGAATCTGTACGTTGAATTCTCCGCTAATTCAGATGTCCATTAAAGCGACAGTTTCCCAACAGGACTCCTGTTTATACATTCAACAGATCTTCTCTGGTTATAGCTTCCCAGGAATGACTTTGCTTATCTATATAATCTATAGATTGTCCCAGTAACTGGTTTTACCCCTATCTACCTACTTTTCCAGATCTTTTTTTATTATTCTGTAGCTGATAGCACGAAAGGGTTCACCCGCCCCTACTTTAGCTTCGCTAGACTCCATTGAGTCACAGAATCCATTGAAGGTTAACTTTATTCTCCATACCTAGCTAATTTAGCTTGTCCATGTATTCCCAAACCAGTCTGGATTTTATGACTATATGATGATCTCCTGTTTGCACCAATTCTTTTCTAGGTTGAACTGGACAATTTTTTCAATTGCATATATTTCTGTTTGAAAAAAGGACCTTGTTGATTCCTTCTCTGAACATTCTGAGTGACATTTTTTTCGTCACGCTTTCCGATAGTATGTAAAGATGTAGAATATTTAGAATTACTAGTGCAGCGGTTGGGCATGATTTCAAGGCCCCGGTTGCACATATACAAGTCAATCTTTAAATCTTCGAGAAATAGTTTCTCGTCATGTTTAGATTAGTTTCTCAAATTACTGCCACAAATTGATCTCACGATTGTGTACATCCACGGTAGGATCTTTAATGATGGAATTATCCAAACTTATGACGGAATTAAAAATTTGACAGGAATACTCTTCAGAAACATCGGCATTCATTTCTTCGCCATTATAATTGGAAGATTCACATAAAACCAAGCAATTTAGAAAAACTTTCCCATACACACAGAGCAAGATAAATCAATTCTCACGAAAATGTAGAAATTTGAAAAAATAATTATAAAAAGGATACATATATCTTGTTGTTTTCGTATCGGAGTTTAAGATTTTTGTTGATAACTTCCTCATCTAAAACAGTGAGAGAAGTCATGTCCGGAACTCCATTTTCCGGAACTGTTCCTGTAACAATAAAAAACGACATTTGAAAATTTTTTATAAAAAATCCAAATGAATGCCATGAAGTCGAAGTAACTAATGATAATATATTTGAAAAATTTCTGAAAATATTCGTTGATCTTAAAAGTACGAGGGATATTCAGAAAGTTACGGCTACTTCGGACTATGGCAGTAGTTTAGTTAATTTAGTAACTGAATATTTTTGAACTGACCAAAAATCGTGTACATTAGTCAGTGGTGTTTGGCAAAATAATAAAATAACGCAACAAAGCAAACAAACTAACACAAGAATAGATTAAATCCCGATCTAGGCTCAGCACAGGGGAACACGAGTATGATAGTATGGACTCGTTTCCCTATTGCTCCGCTCCGTGCTGGATTTTCAGGGCGTGGGGGCGTTAACATACAATAAATCGAGAGTGTGGATGTTTAGTACTCCAGCCGCCTCCGCTCACAAAAATTTGTATCAATATCCTCGCTAACTACAGCTGCTCTGTCTTGTTTTGCTGTATTCCGACACATTATAAATAGAATCTATATTGGGAAATTACTCGTACTGCATATCAGATTACGATTGTAAGTTTAGAATAATGTTGAATTAGTTTCTATTAATTTCTTTCGTATATGTAGTACCCACTTATTCAAAATAAATGATATTTGTTGCACATGAAGATAGAAAGAACTTAAAAGCAAATAAAGTTCTGAAATGATATATACAGACATCGACAAGAAGTATGGAGAATTTACCTGAAATGAAGCAGGAGATTCTTGATTAGTTTTCTGATTTTGAAGTTAAATAAAGTAAGAGGTCAGGTAAAATATCATTTCAAAGGGTAATCATTTGTCTATACAGTCATATCTATTTTTTTAACGTTTCCAATCGATAGACTAGTAAGAAACTTGTAATAAAATATTTTAGGTGAAATATTCAAACTGAAAGTACTTCGCAGATAAGATACAGCTGTGTAGAATTTATTTGTTCATTATTATTATTTTTTTTTTCTATAAATATGTTTAAGCAATCTTTTAGTTTAAAATATTAATTTCACTTTTCATAAAATTACTCAATAATAACGTTTTCGATTGATCAAACTAATGTTATCTAAAAAATAGCAAAAATAATAATTTTAATATATTTTGAGAAGTCCAGAACGACAGGTTGAATAACTAAATTGACATTGATTAATTATTCAGCAGAATAGTCCATGTATTCATATTTCATATATGTTCAGTATTCTGCCATCAAAGCGGGACATTTCTACGCTGCCCGATTTTTTTTTTGATATTCAAATTTAAAATCAACGCCGCATTTGAAAATACCACCAGTTTTGAGGTGCGATCTGTAATGCATTATATGTTTGCAAGTGTGTTAAGTAAACGGAAATTAAAATTCCTCCCGGAAATGATGTATACAGTTTAAAAATGGACGAATTAACGTTCACAAAGAAGAGAAGTGCGAGCGCAATGTAAATGACGAACTGGAAATTGAAGAAAAGATTCGTGAGTTTACCCATGCTACAATAACTGAGCTTTAGTCTAATATTCCACTTGTTTCCAAACTTTGTTGTTTTTAATCATCAAACAAAAGTTAGGCTACCCCAATTTTGGTACTAAAATGGTTCCAAACTTGTTTATATATCATTATAAAGGTGAACGAATGAGAGCAGTTTTGATATTTCTTGATGCCTACAACAGACATGGTGGTCCAAGAAAATGGGTTCCCAAATGCGAATTCTGGAGAGAATACTTGAATTTCTAATATAAGTTACTTTGAAGTGTCCGGGATAGATATTTCACAAATTTTTTTGGAATCTTTCCCCGTCTGGGGCAAAAAAAATTATAAATAGTGTTTTTTTAAATCAAAGTTGTAGATCTTCCAACATTACAACAAAATCGTCTGATTTTTACAAAATTAGCATTAGAATAGAGCTTCAAAATATCATAATTCGCTAAAATTGTGATTTTTCACAAAATATCCGTACAATTATAATTTTATAAATGCTGTGCTCAATGCTTACAATATTTCAAAGCATTTTATTGCTTTATGCAGTCTATGGAATGTGGGGCACACAAATTCCCCTCCAAAAAACAAGAAAATTTTGCAAAATTTGTAACCAAAGAAGATTATTCCAACTATTTTTTGGGAAAGTTTTTATTTGCTCGAACGTACTGTGATTAAATTTGCGCAACCGTTTATAACAACGAAAGTTGATTTGTCTATGGATGACAATGTCCGACCTCGCAGGACAAACCGCATTCAAGAGCCCCTAAATTTATTTAAATAAAAGGTATCCCTCATGCTATTTTTTACTTTTCACTTGTTTCCATGAATCAAAATATAACTAACAATGCAGTGCTTTGACGACCATAAGTAGCTGTGACTGCGCGTCATTGAATAGCTAAGATCGCAGGCGGTTAAGTTCTATAATGAATGAATATCAAACCTTGTCCTTCGCTATGATTACCACCTCAATTTATTTGGCAACTGTGTAGAAAAGTACAATTTTAGTCATTTTTTCTGACGTAAACAATCTTTTTTTCTTATACATGGTTTTTCCTATATCCATAATGTTTTTGAATAGCCCTCGTATCCAATATTCCTCAACAGAACAACACAATTTTGAAAATATAGTACGATAGAGTTGACTTGATGTTTTTATATTAAAATATTTTGTGATACGATTACAGCAGTTTGCTACTGCAAAAACTACCTGCATTTGTCGAACAACTGCATGCGTAAGGTAGGCGTTATAAATACGAAAATAAGAGATCTAAAAGCGGGCGGCAGATGTTCCACTGGTAGAACCAATGGTGTAGATTATTAAAATTATTTTTTAAATGAACGCCGGATATTCATTATATTGAAATTTGTCTATTATATGTAAAAATGAACATGA
Organism: Diorhabda carinulata; assembly: GCF_026250575.1. NCBI lineage: Eukaryota > Metazoa > Arthropoda > Insecta > Coleoptera > Chrysomelidae > Diorhabda > Diorhabda carinulata. Next base: position 37,356,450 of record NC_079460.1, on the reverse strand, counting down.
TATGAATAACATTTCCATTCCTGATTATCACGGTGCAGTAAAATTCAAGAGGAAGACCAATATATACTTGGTAGGTTTCAGAGCAGTACGAGATTGCAAGAGTAGACCGTATATTATCTAAAAGACAAATAATAGAAAAAAATATGAAGTAAAATTGACTATGAAATGAGGTAGGCAGTAAAAACTGGATATTTATACTATTTTATGGGACTCTGCAACAAGCAAAATTTTGTATTAAGAACCTTAATTTACGCCAAAATGAAAAATAAACAAATTTTTCCACTTGAGCACTATATATACGGTGATGGAAAAAAGTAACGGAGCATAAGCATTTCAATGTTAAGATGTTACAGATATGGTTAGTAAAAAAATCTAATAAACTTTTTTTATCTTAAATTTTTAATATACCACGCGGTAAATTTGAATCTTATATTACGAATATCTGAGTTTCTATTGCAAATAAGTGAATATGAAACCCTCACAGTTGAAACAGGAAGATATAAAATTGTATGGATCATTTGCTTTTCTTCTTTTATTTTCAGTTGAATTTCCATCAATCCAAAAGCTACTTATGATGTAGTTCTCTAAAATTCCCATCAAAACGTTTATTTTTTGACATTATTGAGCTCGCACAACAGTGTTCAGGTGTTTATTTTCTCAATATGTTACAATGGACGGATTATGTTAACGACGTATTCAAAACTTAGATTCATCTGTAAACAATGTGTTTTGAAAACTTTTCATTTTGGTCTCGGAAAACATTTCTTAAGCTGATTGTAATCTAAAAATGCAGCGGAAACCATGCAATTTCAAAATATCACGAGCAGTTCTCAATGTACCCCTCCCCATTGTAATAATCATGGATTTGGATTCTAATAGGGTATTCGAAGAGTAGATCGGGAATTCAGTGGAACAGCTGAGTTTATGATAAATTCTCGCGAAATTCAAACTGGTAGATGGGCAGTAAATTTGTATGAACCGTGATTTTTTCACTCTTATTGTATAATTCAGTTAATTGTTTGTGTGTAATCCAACCACTAAATAATAAGCTGCTTACATTTCACTCAGTTCGTTATCTATCGTTTGTTGTCATCAATTCTATTGACAGCAATATCTCTGTTTGTAATGTTCTCAATTTTCAGCAATTCAATTATTGTGCCGTAGCTCGAGTCATTAGTGTGGGAGATGGGAGTGGGTACCTGCTGAGAGATAACATCATTTAGAGACTGTCTGAACTATTTCCAAAGTTTTACTGATTCATTCAGAATTCTCAGCTTCAGAGATAAATGATAGTGACTCATAAAGTACTTTAAAGAAAGTAGTCCAGCTTTCAGTTTAGCAATTAAAAAGTATATCTTATTTGAGTTCTTCATTTCATGGTTTGGTTAAAATATATAATAGTGAAACTTTCAAAACTTGTTGCTTTTATACATTGTACTGGGTGGATTGAGGAATTCTAATTTTTCAGAATTAACAACTTAAGCACAAATAACATATTTTGAGTTTGAGGTTATGCATGTTTAGTTACAAGTACACTAACTTTCACCATTATCTTTAGAAAAATATTAATGAACTAAAATGAAATTAACACTAGGCGCAAAGGCCTCAAATATATAAATGTGCTAACTAGAAACTTATACTGAGATGTAAGGTGTTTGTACCATAGAGTTAGTATTAAACATAGAGAGAGCGCTTTGTAAGTGAAACTGTACTATTGAAAGATTGAGAAAGATAATTGGTTTATCACTCTCTTCTCTCTTTACTTAATATTAAAATCCTGCCATTCCCACCTCTCGAAACTTCGATTTCATGGCAATCCAACCAGAATAGAGTAAAGAGATATAGAGAATGGTATATCGGTGTTTTTTCTTTCTTTGTGAGCAGTTCGGGCCCGCTTGAACAAGCCCATACCTTGCTCTCCCTATCCCTGAGACCTGTAAGATCTATTGTGGCTTGATTAGAGCGAGGCTGGGCAGTTTTGCAACAGCTCTTGATACAGTCCCATGACATTGATAAATGCTATTAGTAGAAAGTTCTCCACTTTCGACATCTGTAAAACCGAATATTTGGGCATGGATGCATGCAAAGCTCGCGTATTTTAAGCTCTTTCAACCTGCAGTGGCCGGTGCTTTTTATTTTTATTCTGTCAAGGTGTTCTATTCTTCTGTTTTTCTCTATTTTAGTTATTTCACATAATGATCAATTTTATTAATCAATTCTATTATTCTGCATTTATTTCGTTTCTACTTTCCGGTTTCCTTTCATATGTATTTATTTCTTAATCTTTGTTGTCTTTATAAGTATCGGTAAAATACTTTTCGCTTATTTTATAGCTTGCAGAACTGAAGTGAAGAAAAATAAAATTTAGCATCTAAATAATGGAGGGCGTTGGGGAAGAGGAATAAGGAATTGCATTAGAATGATTATCCCGATCGTTATTTGAACAGAACTCTTGCGTATGTGAGCAAAAAATATTATTTATTTTGAGTCAAGCTGTTGGTTAGAGATGACCGATAAAAAATGTTAATCCCGTTCCTTAGGATTTATCTCGGTATAACATTATCAAACATATAGTTAATTGTTATTCTTAACAGTAAATATTTGTTTATGATAATCTAGAAACGATTCGATTACATATCAATAAATCTGACCGCGCCACTGGTTAATAGACACGTGGCTGTTCACCGGTTACACCATACTGTAATATAATGAGTAGTACCTTTAGGGCAGCATTAAAATGAAAGATTATTTGGGAACGAGCCGCACGAACATCTGCTATACGCTATACGACACAACCTTTAATTTTAATCTTAAAAACTAGATAACAGGTGATTGAGTGTCTTGAGCTACAACAGCCTCAAACTTGATTTATCTTGCTTTTACATTTACGTTTCAAAATTTATATTTGTTTAAAGTACGTAAAATTTGTACATATTGAATGCTGTAATTTTTAAAAATACTATTAAAACGTTTTTACTACTAATTTAATTGATTCATACTCAGTAATAAGAATTGTTGGTCATTGAAACATACTCGTTATGAGTGTATACAGGGTGGATCAAATGAATTGAAAAAAACGCTTCATAAACATAGTAAATAAATATTTGAAAAATCTTTTGTCTTTACGACAGCGATGGATGGTAAAACTTAAAATCTGCAGATTTTTTTAGATTCATATATTTGATAAGAGATTATCAAGTTTTGGCCTTCTTCAATAAATTCAACTGTTTCTCGGATATTCCATAGAACTAACAATAAAAAAAATTATGAGACTCGTAGTAGGTACTTTGAATACAGAAGTCACGCAGTGCAACATCTGATAAATATATCGGATGATCCAATAACATCACTCGAGGACTGTTCTATTTTCAGGTGTCATATTAGCAGATTTTCCTAGTTTAATTATCTATTCTTCTCAGTCCATTTCTCTCAACGTTATTTCTCCTAATATTTTTTTTACTCTATTATTGACAAATTATCCCAAACTTACTTTTTCCTAATTTCCATTATTTCTAGTTTTTTCTAATTCTTACTATTACTCGTTTTGAGATCAAAATCTATAATACAAATTATTGTATTTTATATTCTATTATACAGTATGGTGCAAATGAAAGGAATAAATTCGTTATTACGTAAACTAGTGACTTTAAGGAAAAATAAAGGAGCCCGTCTGAGTAATTGATATCTTAAGAATTATTAATAGAATATATTATTCATTAAATACATCGAAAACTAAACTAAAGACTTCAATTGTTTCCCTTCATCTAAAGTACAATGAGAAAGACGTGTCGCGAACTCTTCTCGAACTTTCTCTATAACTTCCGGAGTTATTTGTGTAACCTCAATACCTATACTTTTTTTAGGATCAAAGATATTTCGTGATCTATATTGTTACACTTTTCAAGTATCTGCATAAAAATAAATCAATAGGAGTCAAATCAGTTGACTTAAGTAGCCATCCTATTGTTCCTCTTCGACCTATCTAGCCAGTTCAATACAAGGATCAAAAAGTTTTGAAGAAATTCTAGATATCGAGGACCTGTCGGTTTCTTCGAAAAAGTATGGTCATATTTTTAATAGCCCAGTACTGATAATTTTGACAAAGATAGACAACAAAATATCATTGAACTCAAAGAAAGGATACTTATTGAGGTTCCATGAATAGCTCCGGAAGTTATGGAGAAAGTTCGAGACATGTCTTTATCATTGTATTTTAGCTGGTAAACAATTGAAGTATTTAATTTGGGTTTCGTTGTATTTAAATGGATAATACAATTTATGGTAATTATACACTTTCACGGTCACCTGGTTTTTTGGCTCTAGAAAATCGAAAAATGGATGGATTTTAATGATCTTGGTCTCAAAATGTTCCATTTTACGGCGGATTTATAAAAAAAATTAGTAGAAATAACTGGAATGAAAATTTCTCATATTTTTACTGTTTTAAATCGTAAAAAAAACGGTTTTGCAAAATAATCCTTTACAAAAAATTATCTCATTATCAGATAAAGTTCTTATATTTTTTTTTGTATTCTACATAAATTAATAAACAATTAAAAAAAATCCAAAAAGAATGATTTTTTCAATTTTTATAGCTTAAAATGAAATCGATGAAAAACAATCAATTTTCGTGAATAGTTTCGTACTATATTCTTCAATGTTAATAGTTTTTGGACCATTAAAAATTGAAAAATAGATAAATTTTATAATTTTGGTCTCAAAATGTTCCATTTTACGACGAATTTATGAAAAACACGGGGGTAGTGGCTGAATTTGCGGTTTTTAATAGTTTTAAACCTTAAATAGTAGAAAAACTTTTTATTTTCAAAATATTCATTTTTTTATGTAAATTGCGAAAAAAAATATTCGAACTTGATTCCACGACGTCAGAAACAGTTACGAAGGATTATATGTAGAAAGTCATTTTTTTTGCATTTAAAGTCTCGAAACTGTAAAAAATATTTATTTTTTTTAATTTTCGTATTTTTTTTTATAAATCCGCCGTAAAATGGAACATTTTGAGACCAAGATCATTAAAATCCATCCATTTTTCGATTTTCTAGAGCCAAAAAACCAGGTGACCGTGAAAGTGTATAATTACCCAATTTATTGTAATAATAAAAGTTTATTAATTTTTTAGAAAAATACAAAAATCATTTATCCAGGCATACGGTTGAATAGATATTAAAAATACCTTATAAATAATGTATTACAACACCCACATTTCCATTTAAAAATTTTAGCAATTACGTATAATCAGTATAAAAATAAAAATTGACGGGTTTCAGGTTTTCCCCTTAAGTCGTTGTTTGACGAAATAACGGATTTATTCCTTTCATTTGCACCATACTGTATATATTTGTAATTAAAGAAATAAATCGAAATCTTTCTGATTATTACATCAATGAGTTGTTTAATACCTTAAATTAAAACTCTTTATAAACTTGTTACACAATAAGTAATTAAACACTTACCTACCACAATATTTGTTTAGCTGTTCAATATTTATTCCGTTAGTGAATGAGTAATTTAAACTTTCTACTACAATAAGTATGAATCACATTTTTGAAAGACTTTCAGAGGCACTAACAAAGATGATGAATCAGAAATAGTTCATAGAATTTTAAGAATTTACAGTCAACTCAAGGCGACATTAGATGACTATAGAAACGAACAGTGTTTCCATCAATAATTAAACAAATAGACCAAGTAGATGCTCTTGATATAATTATAATATGAGGCGAATAACTCTAAAAATCACACTATATAATGCATTCCACCGCTAATATTTATTATCAAACAATAAGCAAACAGAAAGATAATAATAATGAGAAAAAATAAAAAACCACTCCACTACCGTGAAAGACTTCATAAAATTGAGTAGAACGTTTATGTGTCACCAAAAATGACTAATAATGAAACTAAAAGGGCGAATGATTAAAAAAAATACACAGAAGATCAAAGATATAAAATAAGAGGTTCAAGTTACTTTGTAGATAACTTAAAAAACATATCCCATATCAATTAACAGATTAATAATAAAATAACTTTTCAAAGAGCTCTCGATTTTTTACTACTATTTTCTAGAAATTTTTAGAAATACACAACAATTTAAGTGTCTATTCGGGATATTATAATATTCTAAGCTATTTAGTAATAGGAATCAAGTTTTGCTCTGAACTATTTTTTAGTAATTTCGTACCAAATTGTTACTGTCGAACAAATGAATGGATGTGTAAGACCAATGCCTATTTGTCACCAGATGGATGCGACATATCTATAAAATTTAAAAAATATCTAGTTTTAGTCAAACTAAATGTTTATAATGACAAAATTATATCAATCCACACACCAATTTTGCTAGCAGCCGAAGCATGCAAATATCAATAATAGGTTCTCTCACTTAAGGGTGGTAGCAAATAATTGTTTCTACATAAAAACTTACCCGTGGAGGAAAAATCGAGTTCGACCATGTTTAATATTTATTCCAAGAACATTCTAAGGTAAATTTTCATTCATGAATTGTCTAAAAACAAAACTACATAGCTAGTTCATAGTCCACGAGTAGAAACAGAAAATAAGTACGGATACACACAAGAGCGATAACTGACTGACACCCAAAGATTATTTACTCGACATCCCAATTACAAATAACTTGGAACTTCGTGTTTGCAACCTGGTCCGTAGAATCGAACGAACAGATGGTGTATTGTTGGGTGCATAAATTTAGGTTAGAAGGGAAAAGTTTGGTAGTGTCTACTGTTCACTTACAGGACGTTTATTTTGGATATACCTGTGATTATTATAAATACATAATCATATAGTTATTACAATCTTCAGATTAAAATTATACATCTGTATAATATATCAATTTAGAATATTACTGAAAGAGAAAAATAATTTGCCCTAATTACGAGAAGCTTTTCTATATGTTAAAGTACTGAATATTATTACGACATGAATGTAATCAAAAACCTATATTGGGAAAATTTCAAGTGAAAACATGAAAAATACATATCCAGAGTGGAGTGATAATGGATTTATGAAATACTCAAGCTTTGCAACTTCTAGTAACTAGTAACTTCTAGAAGATAATAATTGTCAATGTAGAGGCCACAAAACTAAATGAAGAAGAAGAAAGAGGTCATTTTTTGTACATATTGTACTTAAAATACCAAAATTTCAAAGAAATTACATTGTGATATGTCAACATTTTTCATAAAAGCCCATTATCTCAGAAAGTTTTGAAAAAAATTCACAATGAAGACTAGATTTAATACATACGATATCATATGTATTACAGTAGAATTACAAAAGTAAGATTGAATATTTAGATTATTGTAACCATAATATTCTTTATGTTTTAGACTTATTGGAATGCGAGTGAATAACATCTATGATATTGATAATAAAACTTATTTAATTAGATTACAAAGGAGTGAAGAAAAGCAAATTTTACTGCTAGAATCGGGTAATAGATGTCACATTACCAATTTTGAATGGCCAAAGAATATTGCTCCCTGTGGCTTTAGTATGAAGGCAAGACATGTTTTGTTATTAATACATACATTAGAATTGGACATTCCTTTTATTAGACGTCAGAGTAATATTAAAATTTTATACAAATGTATTTATTTCTATAATTTTAGATGAGAAAACATTTGAAAAACAAACGCCTGGAATCCTTGAGTCAATTAGGAACTGATAGAATAATAGACTTGCAGTTTGGAAGTGGAGAAGCAGCATATCATGTTATTTTGGAACTTTATGATAGAGGAAATATAATTCTTACTGATTATGAATATATAATTTTATATGTACTTAGACCTCACACAGAAGGTGATAAAATCAAATTTGCAGTAAAAGAAAAATATCCTCAAGGTAGAGCTAGGGAGGGAGGTATAGTAAGCAAAGAAAAATTACTGGATTTATTAACAAATGCAAAACCTGTTGATCAGTTGAAAAAAGTTTTAGTTTCAAATTTAGGTAAGTACTTACAGATGATAGCCATCAATAGAAGAAGCAAGTGATAAAATCACCAACAGTGGATATGATATATTTGTATCACAAATTATAACTTTTAGAATATGGTCCAGCTGTATTAGAACATGTGTTACTAAAGCACAATTTTCCAAATGCTACTAAGATTGGTAAAAGTTTTAATCCTACAGAAAGTATTGATGAAGTTATGGATGCAATTAGAGATGCAGAAAATATATTTCAAACTGCCAGAGGAGGTCAAACTAAGGTATGACATTGAATTAATATTGCGTGGTAGCAATTAAGAAACTAAAAAGTGAAAAATATAGTTTAAAAAAACTAAAAACGCCTTGAAGCACATCAAACTAAAAAATTAGAAGTAATTTTTGAAATAAGCTTAAAACTATAATCAATGAAAAGTACTAGTATTAATGTGAACAAAGTGTGGAGCGCTTTGTTCCGTATTACTTGTACATCAATTATGTCTAACTATTTAGTTTGAAGTGCTTTCAAACCGTGTTTTTTAGTTTGTTTAAACTATTTTTATTCCTCTCAGATTCCCAGTTGTACAATATAATTCCACTGCTCTAGGTTTAATTAAACCATTTTTATTAACAATATTTTTGCATCACTCTTATACAGTGTAGAAATATTGAGGGGGAATTTAATTTTTCTTCTTAGTTGATGTTCTGGCATTCAAATATTGTCTGTGTTTTGATGCGTTACATTATCTTTCAAATTGAGATCCTGATAAAATAATCTTTTCCATTTAATTATTGTTTGTAAATTTTACTTTTTCCATTATGATTCATTTTGTCTTTTATTTATATTTGTAGGGATATATTGTTCAAAAGAAAGAAGCATGTCCAGTATCAGAAACTAACCCAACAGGCGAGTTCTATTCAAATCAAGAATTTCATCCAATGCTCTTTGAGCAGCACTCATCAATGCCTCACAAGGAGTTTCCAAGTTTTAATGAAGCAGTTGATGAATTTTTCTCTTCTTTGGAAAGCCAAAAGATAGAATTAAGAGCTTTTCAGCAAGAGAGAGATGCAATGAAAAAGTTAGAGAATGTTCGAAAAGATCATGATCAGAGATTATCTGCTTTAGAAAAGACACAGACAGTTGATAAACAAAAGGCAGAATTAATAACTAGGAATCAGGAATTAGTGGAAAGGGCAATTTTAGCTATACAAACTTTATTAGCAAATCAAGTGAGTGTAATATTTTTTAATGTACCTACCTTATCATGCCGTGAAAAAGATATAATGAGCTCCAACAATTCTCATCTATTTGGTGTTTTAAAAAATATTTCTCAATTACTTATACTCTTATCCATTAGATGTCTTGGGAAGATATATCAGATATGGTTCAAGAAGCAGCATCAAAACAAGATCCTGTGGCAAAACATATAAAGCAGCTGAAATTGGAAATAAACCACATCAGCTTACAATTATTTGATCCATATGCTGATCATTGTAGTAGTAATGGATCTGATGATAATGATGATAAGCTACCTCCTATGGTTGTAGATATAGATTTGGCATTATCAGCGTTCGCCAATGCAAGAAAGTAAGTTTTTATTTACTATAGAACATGTGTCCTCGCAATAAATTGTAGATGCCATATTCTGTTATCATAATCTTCTTTAGGTATTATGATCAGAGAAGGTCTGCTGCAAAAAAACAAAAGAAGACAATAGAATCCCAAATTAAAGCATTGAAATCTGCCGAAAAGAAGACTAAACAGACATTAAAAGAAGTCCAGACAATAACTAATATCAACAAAGCCAGGAAGACATACTGGTTTGAGAAATTCTTCTGGTTTATAAGCTCTGAAAATTACCTCATAATTGGTGGAAGAGATCAACAACAAAATGAACTTATTGTTAAAAGGTACAGTAGTATTTCTGATGACTAAGTGTGAATTTTTAAAACCATTAGTGATATTCATACTCACCACTCTGTTTACTACCACTATATCAACATAGGTATACACTCTGGGGTCCTTCCAGCTTGATATGCAACAGCAATCTATGAAGTGGAACTGTAATCATGAGTGTTGATGAGGGGTAATCAATATACAATTGAAGATATGAGATAACACACCATATTATATAATGTTTGTCATAAGTTCAAAAAGAGATATTACCAGTATAATCAAAAAATAAGGTATTGCTAGTTAGCATGAATCAAAAAAATAACATACATACTAATGAAATTGTAAATAGTTCATAAATTTTTGGTTTGGCATAATTTTCATAATAATAAGAAAAGGAAATAAATCAGAAGTCCATATAAAACTAGTATTGTTTCTAATTGTTTAATGCCGTTTTTGAAATTATTTTTGCCAAAGTACTTTTAGTGAAGAGATCTGTACTTTTGAATAAACTAGTATTACAAAATATGTTTTAGATACATGAGACCAACTGATGCTTATGTACACGCTGATATTCATGGTGCAAGTAGCATTATCATAAAAAACCCAACTGGTAATCCAATCCCTCCAAAAACATTGAATGAAGCTGGAACAATGGCCATATGTTACAGGTAGAAATTAAAATTCAATTTATTTAGTCAACACTCCTAAGTTTGAATAATTTTGATTTGTAATATGGTGTCATTAATGACATTTCAAAATTTAATGGAATATTTAATGATTTCAGTGTTGCATGGGAAGCAAAAGTTGTAACAAGCGCCTTTTGGGTTTGGGGAAACCAAGTCAGCAAAACTGCACCAACTGGTGAATATTTAACAACCGGTAGCTTTATGATCAGAGGCAAAAAGAATTATTTGCCCCCCTCTCATCTAGTTCTAGGATTAAGCTTCTTATTTAAATTAGAAGATGGTAGTGTTGATAGACATAGGGGAGAGCGGAGAGTTTTGACTGCCAATGAAGAAGACGTAATGAGAATAGCTGATAGTGTGATGAGCAAAGATGAGGTAGAAGTGGAGATACTTGATGAAAGTGATGGTAAGTGTTCTCTTAACATTTTATTCATTATATCTAATTGTTTTATTTGTTAAATAATGATAATATTGAGTTGTGAAATTGTTTACAGGTATTGCATATCATATTAAGATATTTACAAAAGTATTAAGCCAAAAATTTTACATATATGTTAATTAACAGCAGTATATCTGAACATTGTTTGTTAAACTATTTATTTCTATAGACATTTTTCAAAGTAATATACTTGTGGAAAAAACTATGGAATGTTTTGTTATACCATAAATTTCAAAAACCACACTTAAGATTACATTCATAATGTAATTTTTTAAAGTTCTATTACATGTAATTTCAACAATATAATATAACTACATAATTACATACAATTTATGTTACAGAAGACGAAGAAGCTAAAACATCGATTAATGTTAATACAGGTGAAACAGTAGAAACTTTGGTGCCAGAAGAATCAAACAAAGAAGATTCTAACATTGAAGTTACTTTCCCTGAAACTCAAATTAATGTTCAACACTCTAATGATGATAAGTAAGAAACAGAACTTTCCAATTTTTATTTCTTTATGTATTTATAGAAGAATTAAATATGTGTGGTTAATTAATATTACATTACTCAATAGGTTCTGAACCTATTAGTGAAACTCCTTTTGAACTATTACTAGTGATGCCCCTTTTTTATATATATTTTTTGGTCTGTGAGTAAATAAACAAGTAAAAACCAACACTTGATAAACATAGGAAGTTGTTTTAAATAAATTATAATTTGAAATTAAAAGTTAGTGTGTCAGGAAACTTTGACACGTATCAGTAGAGTTTACTTTTGGATCTGACAAAGTTCAAGTTCGTTTTTGTTAACAAGATCATTTTAATATTAATATTGATTTTTATTAACTTCAAGTAAAAATTGATAACTAAATGTGCTATTTTTATAGAACCTTAGTAACCCAGTCAGCATATGATTTTGAGAAAGAGCCTGAAGGGGAGAATGTTATATATCTAGGTGATGATAAACCCATTTTCATTAATCAAGGTTTGAAAACCAGAAGTAGAGGCGACAGTGAATCCCAAAACAAACCTAAAAATGAAAGAGGTAAATTGTTTGAATTTTTTCTTTTTTGATATGGATAGTGCCTTTATATTTGTCAATTATTAAGGGACATTGGAAGATGTTTCTATTATTCATTTTATTCTTGATAAAAATCAGTGGAGTACACAAAACTTCCATTTGAGTTACCAACATTAAAAATTTTCAGATGTATAGGGAAAACAAAAAATAGGAATTTTGATAATGCATGAATAATTTTTGACATTACCAAAAAGTTTATTTAATAAAGTTATCTATATTTCCAACTGTTCATTATTTATTCCAATTTGAAAAAAATTAGTCTGTCCAGCTCAATTCCAAATGACATCAAATTTAATGAAGAGTTAATATATAAGCGATGGTTAGTAGGAAAATAAATAAATGTTTCCAGGTTACGAGAAGAGAAGAGTCAAAAATATATAGAAAATAATACTGGTACTGGGTACTTATGATTTCAAAACCAGATTGTTTGAACTTATATTGTTTAGAATAACTTTCTTTTACCAAAGTTTTAAAAACATTACAATTAGTGAGTTAATAGAGTTTTAAAAAAATTCATAAAGTTTAAAATGTTAATAATTGGGTGCTATATGATATACTAGTACTCCTTATGAGGCTGGATGCATAAAAAATGGGACAAAATAGGTTTGACTCTAGAAGCAACTCTGATTTCAGAACTAAATATTATTTCTCATTCTAAAAGACTCTTCTAAAATTTCTTTAATATTTTTTAATATGAAGTCCTAATTTATGTTTTCCCTTGTACATTGTTTAGAAATGTAGCATTTTGACAACTCAAATGCTAGTTTTGCATAATATATAAATTTTTATCAGGAATAAAATGGATAACGAAAAGTTGCAGATATTTTGAAGTCTGTAAATAATTTGCATTATTTTTTATAGTCGACTCTAAGAAAGAGAATAATAAAACTTTTAAAAGAGGTCAAAAAGGAAAATTGAAGAAAATTAAGGAAAAATACAAAGATCAAGATGAAGAAGAAAGAAGATTAAGAATGGAAATATTACAGGTACTATAACTCCCAAAAAAATGTTACAAAAACTATATTTTTCATCATAATAATATCAACTATTTTATATTTTTGATTTTTAGGCACCTGGTAATGGTAAAGAATCAAAGAAAAATAAGAAAAATAAAGAAAGTAATACCGACAAAAATAAAAAACCCGTACCAAAAGGTCCAAAACAAATTGCTCCTAAACAACCATTAGAAGAGGTTGATGATGATGATACCACTGTTCAAGCAGATATTGACATGATAGATGCCTTAACTGGCTATCCTGTTACAGAAGATGAGTTACTATTTGCAGTTCCTGTTATTGCTCCTTATAACACTTTGTCCAACTATAAGTATGTTGCAATTTCAAAGTTTTTTTAATCTTTTAAAATAATATCTACAGTAAATCTTATTAACTGCACATGAAAAATTGAGGAAAATTAAACATTGAGAATAATTAGTAAAAATCAGGAAAAATTGGTTTAATCAGGAACTTAATAATGACAAAACATTGATGTGTAAAAAGAAATATATCAGCAGCATGAAAAATCTTTAGTCTCATGATAAAGGCAGAAAATAAAACTGGAACTCGCCTATGACGAGAGTTGTTGATAACATCATGACCATACTGTACATAGAGGGGCATACAGGAGTTTAAGAATAGCAGGAGTGGTTCAATCAGTACTACTCTCTATACTTCAGGTTAATAGAAGCAAGTTAGAGATCAATATTCACGATATTAGTATAATTAATCCCCATTTTCAGCACTCTCACTACACATGTATGTTTAAACAGTTATTGCAATATCATAGATGCGAATATTGTTTCATTTTTCATTATCATAGAGAATACAGTTTTATATAATAACATTCTAGATAATTTGATTGGCTACTTCTATTTCTGTTTATTAGGCAGCCTTTATCCTACTCGTGTAATCACACCCTAAAATTATCTGTGTATTTATGCTAAAGTTGAATTATAATCAGATTTGTAAATGAGTGTGAATTTTTTATTCTATTTCCAGGTTTAAAGTTAAATTAACTCCAGGAACTGCAAAACGAGGAAAAGCTGCTAAAACGGCTGTTGCTATTTTCCTCAAAGACCGTACTATAACATCTAGGGAAAAGGACCTACTGAAGGCTGTTAAAGATGAGCAACTAGCCAGAAACTTACCTGGGAAAGTGAAACTCTCCGCACCTAAACTACAAACTATTAGAAAATGAATATGTATTTATGTTGTTAATGAAATTCATTTATAATTTTTAGAAATATGTATTTATATTGTTAATAAAATTTATTTGTAGTTTTCATTTGTATTTCTTAATTTCTAATAACGGCATTTGCCACCCAGTTAGCATAGTAAATATACCTCGAATTAGTACATATTTACAAATCAGAAAACACACAATTACAGCATAATTTTGATTTTTTAATATTAAACATATCGCAATGAATTGGTGCAAAAAATAGCATGGAGGTGTAAGTAACTATCAATTACATTTCAAATTTCCTTTGTATTGAGGCCAGGGCTATTAGATCGCTATACTATTGCTTAGATTTTGATCTCTTGATGGAAATTATGAATGATTCTTGCAAGACGACAATGGCGTGACTCTTCATATTAATACCATCTTATGTCATTACTGATCTGACACCATATGCACACTTTCCTTATATACAGAAATACCCAAACCTTTCGTTAGCTTTTCTATATATCAGATAAAACATTACTTTCGACCTATACTAATTGTCTCTTAATGACCTCTAGTATTGCTCTAGATGTGATGGGGTTTATGGAGCTTCAGTTGCAGGTACTCTCTAAGTCATCTCATTATTGCTTCTTCCTTCTCAATGCTCATAAAATCTTAGAGAAACGAAGTAGATTGAATAATCTGTACTAGATTCCATCAGTTACACACCCATGGCCCTGAGATGGTTTTTGTGCTATTTGTACTAGTGAAAAGTACAGTCTTCGGTGTGAGATTATGATATTGGTGCACCTTAAAGTAATTTTAGCAAATTTACTTGTTTCGCAGAGCAGTAAGGAGTATTGATAAGCCATTATCAATCTCAAAAAACACTTTAATATCAAGTTAATATCTTGATAAGCCATTATGTATGGATTTCAAAAAAATTACTTAATTTCAAGTATAAATATTGGACGTCAACAAAATTTAGTTAAAATGAAAAAAAGAGATCTAAAATTCTTTTATCAACAGTTTTAGACAAATAAATCATGGACTACGTTTTAATACTGAGTGTATTTGAGACAAAGGGGCATTAGGAATTCTGACTTAATACAAGGAGCTGAATATTAGTAGGAAAAAATCCGGAATTTTCCTATATCTTATGATATTTCTGCTGTTTTCTTCTAAATAAATCGTCTATTTTGATACTCTTTTGGGGTCTCTACATTGTAGGCTTAAGTAGTTCCTACTTATACTTCTTGGTTATCCTGATTCCATTATTTTCATGAGTCATGCCCCCAGAAGCTTCAATAGTAAATTAAGTATTTTTGAATATGTTAGAAAAAGCAAATTCAATTCAAAACTTGTTGAATAATTGAAATGACGTTCAAAACAACTGAGACACGAAGCTTTATATCTATTCTAGGGACCGTTTAGCAAATGAATTTAATGAATTCATATTTTTAAAAACTTATATTAATATTATAATTGAAATACGTCAATATCCACACTCCACATCTTTGAAACTTGATTAAATCTTCAAATTGAGATACTTATCAATAATAAGAATGTTTCATTAGAATATTCTGAAGTGTCTAATCAGATAAATAAAATATAAATATTTAAAAGCGAAGCAAATTTTATGCTAAGTTATTGTAAGTTTCTACATCGAATCAGAAGACTAAAATGTATAGTTCATTTGGCAAACTTGTGTTTTTGGCTCTATTACAAATAAAGTAGGCGAATTACTTTTAGTATTCATAAGAGAAATTAATTTTGAATTGATTTATTGCAGTTTAGCTGACAATGACTATAAAATAAATGATAAATCATTCCCTGATAATTTTATCTTTGGCGCTGCAACGGCTGCTTACCAAATAGAAGGTAAGTTATATTAATTTTTACTTTTCCGAAGAAGAGCACACAGTGAAGATAACAAACTTTTAAATTCTAAAAAAAGAAAACATTTTTACTGTCACAATTATTTATAATACTTTGAAGACTGTGAGTTAATAATAACATTTTAATAGCAAGTCACTGTAGTGAACAACTTAACCGACGCCAAAAACGAGTTTTTTTCGAAAATAAGGCACCTAGTTTTATAGCCTTTCAAATAAAATTAAAGGAAAATAATACAAGAAAGCTTCGTTATATAAAACGGTGTTGAAAATTTATTCTTATTGATGAGTTTGTCATAGTACGAGATTGACACTAATAATTTTGAAATACCAGAAAACTACAAGTTTTTTTAGAAAAATTTTGTAAACAAACTTTCCAAAAGTTAGAAGCTTGAACCCAGTCATCTGTCTTATCCTCCATCTTGAATAACCAGAAATGACAATATCCGAACCAGGAGAATTTGGTGGACTCAAAACATTTTCTCGTAGAAATTCAACTGTCTGATCTGCCTTCTCGTGGTGTCACATTAATCCCCGAATATTGACCGACTCAAGAATTGCAGGTGAGCATTTTGTGGTGCACCAGCCTGCTGTAACTGTACGTTGACTTCAATCTTAATTACCTACCTTTTGGAAAATGTTGAGCATACGCACCGGGTAACAATTGTTTCCACATGAAGATGACCATGTTAAATTGAGCTTACTGTTACGGAAATACCACAAACAGTTGTCCAAGTCGCTGGATAGGTGCATATTGGATCTTGTTTGACCATACGTCATTGCTCTTAAAGGACTTTCATCCTCAAATGTCCTTAAACCGATCTTGAAGTCAAGGTAGTTCATATGTCCTCTTGACATATTTATATTTCTATGGCAACTTGGATGCGCCACAATTCGCTCTGTGGTAGCAGCGACTCACTGCAGTTATAGCTCACTATTTTGAAGATAGTACTTAAAAATTTTCCTCCTCTAGCTTCGTGACATCTCAACATCTACACAGCGGTCCTCATATAACTGTTTGTAGTCTACAAGAACTTGCTCAAGTAGATATAGATTATTAGCATCAAATATCATATTATTTGCTGTTCAATGTTGGATTTCAATGAAACAAGGACTAAGATGGTATTAGATTGAGTCTGTTACTGAATGTTAATAAATAACATTTCGGAAATCTTGATTAGGTTCGAAATCATGGTCTGAATATGTTCTAAAAGTATTCTGGCATTTGGAAACTGAAGCAAGTAAACGGGTCATAGTCAAATGATGGGATCCTTCATACATTAAAACTTTTCTTGAAAATTATTATTCCGGATCAGATAGATGACCTGTCAGTTGCTTTTGAATCCTAACTCAGAACCAGATTTTTACCCGAAAATCGCGATCCGTTGTGGGTAGAAAATTTGAATTTAAAACGCAATCTGCAAAATATTATTACATTCATTATGTTTGTTAATTATACATTATTAAAAGAATTTACGTAATTCTTTTTTTAGAAAAATTGTTTATCATTTATTTTGTTATCATCTAATTTCAAGTTTGGAAAAGAGGAACACTTAATTATACAGAATGAGTTACGCATATTTAATATTTTAAAATTAAAGATATGAACAAAAAAACATACTCATGGTTATCAACACTTTATATTTATATTTTTTCAGATAAAAAAAAACATTTCTAATTTTCATGAAACATACTTAATTGTAGAAGATTATGATTATATAATAATTTACACCGCACGTACTGAAAATGTCTTCAATAAAAAAATAGCTGCAATCATTTCTTAGGAAACATATTTATCTCTATTGATAGACTAACGTTTTAATAATCAGAAGTGACTGTACTTTGTTTACCTTATCTATAGACGGGCAGCAAAACTGGATTGTGATTCCTAGTTCACTGCAAAAATATCACTTTCTTTACTTGCCGTTTTAATAAGTTAACTAATCTTATATTACTCCTCCTAGGTGGATGGAATGAAGATGGAAAAGGGGAGAACATTTGGGATAGATTCACACACGAATATCCTCAGTATATTCTTAATGAAGATACTGGCGATATCGCTTGTGATTCGTACCATAAATATGAAGAAGATGTCGAAAAGTTAACATATTTAGGTGTTAATCATTACCGGTTTTCTATTTCATGGTCTAGAGTCTTGCCAAATGGTAAATTAATAAATATTCTTATAATGAGTGCTATTTTTGATAACTACATTTCAGATCTACTACAAACACAGATTTATATGGCTGTAAATTATCATTAAATTCATAACTTTTATTTTTATATCTTTTCAATTAAATTTTTTGAATTTTTTTGCACTATTAATTTGTGGAATTTACAATCTGATGGTGAGAGTTCTAGGATTTTCGGACAATATTAACCAAAAGGGAATTGCTTACTACAAAAACTTAATAGCCAAATTAAAAGCTAACAACATCGAGCCGCTTGTGACTTTATACCATTGGGATTTGCCACAAACTTTACAAGATTACGGTGGTTTTCACAACGATAGTTTTAACCAGTGGTTTGCTGATTATGCCAGAGTATGCTTTGAAAATTTCGGTAAAGATATTAAATATTGGATCACTTTCAATGAACCCAAATATGCCTGCACTGGATACGGCACAGCCACTTTTGCACCTGGAGTGAATATGCCCGGCGTTGGAGAGTATAAATGTATGCATAATTTGCTCAAGGCACATGCTGCTGCTTATCACGTTTATCAAGATGAATTTAAAACTGATCAAAATGGTAAGTTAAATAGCTATTTCCATATTTCGACTCATCATAATGACATTCTTGTGAATTTTAGTTTTGGTGTCAAAACGATATCCTATAATGACTTTTATTAATAGAGTAGGTACTGAATATTAGGGTGTAAAATATATTTCGATGGCAAATAGTTTCCATTATCCAGCGAAGTCTATAGCAAGATCATTCAACTGTGGTTTGTTGATTTTGTGAAATTCATTTTGAAATGTATGGAAGGTTTTGGGAATAGGCAAAGTTTTTTATCTTTTGGAAACACATATTTTGATAACTTTACCTTTTCCATTCCATATACACAAATTCTTTATTCGTTATAAATCATTTATAAAATGTTACCAATATCTGAGGATTCTTGAGCACAAACTGATTGAATTTTCGACATTAAGAACCTTAATAACATTTTATACAGTATACAAAACCTTGTGACTATGAGTATTTAAAAAAATTTTCCTACTAAATATAGATACGAATATTTTTTCACTCATTGGTTTATAATTATTCACGGTTCGTTGTTAGCATCAATTGTACATAAATACTCAAAATACCGATAACTACATTTCACATTACCATCTCATTGCATTTATCATTTTAGGAAAACTTGCAATAGCAAATTCTATTTCTGGTTGCCTACCAGCAACTAATAAAACTGAAGACGTAGAAGCAGCAAATCGGGAAATGGAATTCACGGTAAATATTTACAAAACCATAATATTAAAAAGTTTGTAAAATTTGCTTATTGCACTAAAATTTTATATTCCGTTTAACCAATATGGAATATTTATTCATTTCACAGATAAGCAATTAGAAAATAAACTAAGAGAAAATAAAAGAATAAATGTTTTGTATGTACTGAGTGGTACACGAAAGAAAAAAGTGTATTTTTGTTCCTAAGTTTCAGGTATATGTATCACCGTTGAATCATAATTAAAAAAAGGAATGAGGAGAGGCTTTCGCCCTATTTATATTTAAAATTGTGTTTTAAGGGTCTGGTTTTTTCAAAGTCGGTGTAATAAAAACTAAGTTTTATTTATTCATTCAATTCAATTATTATATTAATAGAATTCTTCGCATAATAATAATTCACCAAACACCAATATTAAGGAAAAAGTAAGGGCAAAAGTACATAGACTACATATAAATAAGCAGAAAACGAAATATATGATAATAGGAGGGAATCCATAAAAACCATCAGTTGACATTGGAAAGATACTGTTTTAAAGAGGTATCCCAGCCCAATATCTGAAGATAACAATTACAGACAAAAATACAGAAATTCAAGAGGTGAACAGAAAGAAATGAGAATGGCAGCAAGATAGTACGAGTCATAAAAGCAGGGTTGAATTCCAAAATTATTGAAAAAAAAAACGAAACAGGAGCTTATAAAACATTTATTCATCCAACAGTGCTCTACTGTTCCGATCTATGGATATTGTCGAAAGAGGCTGCAGATAACCTGAAGGTGTAGACAAATATTAAGCAACATTTTTGGAGGAATTCTATCTGATAGAAGTGTCTGGAGAACAAATAAAGGAATAATGTCCGGTCAGGATTAACCAACAATTACCCATGTAAAAAATACTCAACAGGTTAGATGAGTGAGACACTTCTCCGGAATGAATAATTACAGAATACCAAAAAGGTATTAAAACCGGGGAAAGGGGGAGAAGGAAGTTAGAAACAGAAAGAGGTACAGGACAGGACAAAATATTTAATAAAGAAGATCGAGCTAACAATATCAAGAAATTCTGAAGCCATATATAACCATCAATATATTTTCCTTATAATCGTACTCTGTTCATGTAGTGTCGATTAGAATTAAAAAAAAATATTCCAGATCTGTTGTCAAAGTAAATGAAAAGTGAGATTTTAATATTTAGGACAAAGTGCTAATTTTAATGTGTAGCTTATAAGCAATTTCTAACAAATAATATTGATAATTATCTCTTAAATTAAATAAAATATTATTGACAGTTGGGATGGATATCGAACCCATTGTTTTATGGTGATTATCCAGAAATCATGAAATCCCGTGTAGCTTATCGTAGTGAACTAGAAGGCTTCACAGAATCTCGTCTTCCTACATTCACTGAAGATGAAAAAGCTTTCATTAAAGGTACCTCGGATTACTTTGCGGTAAATACATATTCCACCACTTTTGCCGCAGCTGCTTCCGAGCCAGAAATTGGAGCTCCTAGCATAGCTTCCGATTGTGGAGTTGAAGTACAATATGCTGATGATGATCACGTAAGTAAACAAATTCACCCTTCCACCATTAATAACTGAATCTTCTTAAAAACTATACTTCTCCAATACAAGTTAGTAGTAGATTGTTTTAACGAAATTCCCAAGGAGAAGACTCTGCTTAGATCTACTACTGTAGAACCCTCGCACTGTTTAGCTATAAATCTAATAACGGTTTCATTGCAGTTTCACATAGTGACATATCGGGCAAATATTTAGAATATTCGATGACACACAAATCTCATTGTGGTTGCAATGAGAATAACAAAATAATCCGTTTTTGACAGCTTCCTTTACCTTACCACGCCGCTCTATAACTCTGTGTGAGCCTGGGCCTACTCAACAATAGACTTCCATAGCGTTCTTTCCCTTGACTTGTGACACCATCTGCATGGTTAGTAGATCTGTGACATGGTCCAGCTATCTCATTTTTGGCCTTGTCTTGCTTTTGTAGGATGTCACTCATATTAGGGTTATATCCGATTCACCATTTATTTTCCATTCTCACTCCTCCATATGTTTTCCTTTTCTTTCGATCCTTCTCAATTTTCCTTCGTTGTACTTCATAAGCGTCGATGTTTCATCACCGAATGCAAGGGTCCTAAGCATCCTGGAAAACTTGGAATTTGAAGAACATCTTGGAACACCTGGAAAATTCCTGAAATTTGTTTTTCAAAATGAAGCCAAAGAATAGATCAATATAATAATTAAAATTGATCAACTTGGAATTTCCATAGATTTGAAGTGTCTTGGAAATGATTTTGTCCTGGAATTGTTCTGGAATTTTTTTTTGAAAAACCTGTAAGAACACTAGTATAAGACTACTGGACGAATAAGAGGTTTCGATCTGTATATTGGCAGCACAGCTCAAAAGTTTGGTCTTCAGTGGATTCAGATTTGTAGCGTCGCTCCTAGATGGATGTTTGCTTTGTTGTATATCAGATTCCCAATATACTTGAAGATTGTTACTCCTTTAAAGATTCCTATTGCAAGGTCTATGTGTAAGAATATTTATACGCTGAAGTGATTATATACTGCATTTATCATAAGTCCGACCTCTCTATAATAGCTTTCTCTTCTATGTCTTCTAACAACTCCACCAATCTAGTTTCGCTTTCTACTCTGTTGGAAAAAATACTCAATGACAGAGTGAAAAGTAATTATAAACAATGTTGTTGATAGTCCATCACCTTGCCTCACCCCTTTATTGATCTTGAATGGGTCAGTTGGTTGGACATCATTATTAAATTTCTCAGATGTCTAGGCACTTTCAGGTCTCCAAGTGCCTCTGTGGATCTGCTGATGTTATCAAAGACTTTTTTAAAGTCAATAAAGGGCGACGTCTTGTTCGTTACATTTTAGACACTGTAGTATCATTTGAAGCTTAAGGTTGTCCAGGTTTTGGATTATTATTTAAATCATTTTGAAATCAGTTGGGTACAAAGAATTTGTACATGTTAGAATCAATATATGGAAAATATACATTAAGACTAAACCGTTTTCATTTTTAGAAATTTGATGGTATGACCTATTTGATGGAATGGGTTACAGAACATTATAACAAACCAGCTATTATTATTACCGAAAATGGACTTGGGTTAAGTTCAAATTCGTTAGAAGATGAGGAAAGAATTCATTTTATTAAGGTAATATTTTTGTGCATTGATCAAAATGTAGCTACAACTACTGTGATATTATTGTGCATATAATTAATCTCCAATTTTTGTTTTAGAACTCAATGAGTCGTTTCAAAGATGCTCTCGATAAGGGTATTAACGTATTTGGTTACACTACTTGGAGTTTAATGGATAATTTTGAATGGACTCAAGGATACAGGTAGCAGAAATAACATTTAGTAATTCTATAAAAAAATAATCTCTCAAAATTTTTTCCATTCACTGATTACAATAGTGAATGAATTTGCAGAAAAGGCCATCTATTTAATATAAGTATAGTAAATTCACTAAATCGATAGCCTTAAAGTTATTTTGAGGTACTTTTATGCGTAGAATCCGAATTCAGCCCTAAGATAACTCCAATCCCGTAAATTTTTTTCTTAAAAAAAGGTTTCTATAGTGAATAAATTTGTAGATAAAAATCATCCATAAGTTATTTTGAAGTACTTTTTCGCGTGGAATCCGAACTCAGCAATAAGATCAAACTATCACATTAAGTAATCCTAATCTAGAAGTACAAAACACAAATATTAAAGGCTTTTATATCGCCAACAATTTTTTTCCTAGGGAAGGAGATAAGTAACATTTTCATACTTCATTTCTTGACATTTAATTCATTTGGATCTGGATTTATAAATTTAGAGGTAGTGAACGTAAAGTTTCCAGCTTTTCGGCTGCACTTAATGATCCGAAAAACTCTTGGGAAAACTACGCTACAAATTATTGTTCATTTTCCCAAAAAAAAATCATTTGACTTTGATTACATAATTTATATTTTTCAGCAAAAAATTCGGCTTATATCACATTGACTTTAACAGTCCCAACAGAACTAGAACAGCCAAAGCCTCAGTTGAATGGTACAGAAACGTAATTAAAACACGTTGTCTTTTGGATAAATGTGAATCTTGAATAAATTATGTATGTTGTACAGATATTTTATAAAATATTAGTATTTCAAATTTAAGCAGCGTTGTTTTTTCCTGTTACAAAAATAAACCTATTTTCTCATAATCTTTGTTTCATTATAACCATCAAATATATCGTATTAGAAATCTTAGGTAAATTAGATTAAAGCTACAGTAACATAACTGATATATGAAGGGGTGAAAGGACTTTTACATCAAATCATTAGATATTTATATCGGAATCTTGATATAAGTATCCTGTTATTAAAAGGACTTTTATAAGAAGTAAAAGACATTATTTAATTACAAATCCGTATTATCAAAATGATATCATGTACAATACACGTCAAGGTCAAAAATATGTATGGAAAACAACCTGAACCTAACATGTATTAAAGTATTATAATAATAATATATAAAGTGCAGAAACAAAATGAAATAACTTCATTATTTCGGTTATTTCTCAATTTTTTTAAATTCAAAAACTTGTAATATATCATTTAAAAGGTCCTTTCATTACACTAGTTTACAAAATTCAACTTTTTGCCGCGAATTGTGTGGTTGGTGATGTTCACTTTCTCATCAAATCTACCCTCTAAATTTTTCAAATAGCTTGAGTTACTTCATGTGGTACCTACACCAAATTTTCACTCATTTGAATATCTAAATTACTAATTTCATTAGTAGCACTGCAAAATGTGCGTGAGAAACCCCGTCCCCTTAAGTATCAACCTCTGAATAAATCCCCGGATGGATACGAAGCAGGACATTACAGCACCCCCTGTCATTCCAGCATGTCCCCGTCGTCTTGTTAAAAGTTAACTCCGGTGGTTATACACTCTTGTCTTCGTGGTTGTTCTATCGTCGTAATGTGTGTGTTTCACTGCCTCGCGTAAATCCTTTCCAACCTACTTCGGTAATAAAAGGTCTAATCCGAGTGGTCCTCTATAGCTGTCCCCAGTATATAATTAGGCACTTACTTATGAAGTATGGAGTTACCGTGTCGGGGGGTTATGGGTTGACTCATATCCTAGGATCTTTTGTTTTATGTTTTTTGTGAGTGTGGTTTGGTATTCTTCTTGTATTTTTTGACAAAATGTTTACTAACCTAATTTAACCTATTCATCCAGTTGTCTCCTCAGTCTCTCGAACCTGGAAAGAGAAATTTAGTCCAGAATCCATTAGTAGCCGTTACAAAATTATCCTTCCACCATTACATATAAAAGTGGGCATCATGAAACAGTTTGTTAAATCACTGGATAAAGACTGGAACTGCTTTTCTTACATTTGCCAAAATTCTTCTCAGCTCACTATGGAAAATATTGAAGCCGATATTTTTGATTGTCTATAATGAGGCAAAGGCAATTTAGAAATTCTATGACTGAGTTAGAATTAAAAATTTGAACAGCTTTCATCTCTACGATGCAGAATTTTTTCGGAAATAAAAAATGTGAAAATTATGCACAGGTTTTTTGAAAAATTAGGAGATATGAGAGAAGAGCAAAGAGAGAGTATGCATCAGGACTTATACTACCAGGATTTTTGGGATAAGAATACGATGCTTAACTATTGTTTGTCTCTGATACATCATAGTAGTTGTTTAGAACTCAATGATAAATTTTTTTGTGATGTTTTCCTCAGTAAATACACGTTTTTTTTTTCTGTTGTTTTATACCTACTTAGCTGAAACTCAGAAACTAGAGCTAATAAAAATCTTCTAATTATATTTTTAAAAATAACGGCAAGAAACGTACTGTAAATTAGTTTTAACTAATCAAAAATCTTAACGTTTCTTAATAACTTAATTTGAAATGGAATCATTTTATTACCGAAATTCATTCAAAACTTAAAATATAATAATTGTTTAGAATGTATAGAGCAAAATAAAGACTATCAATGACGTAGATATTCAAAATACTCAACTCAAATGTTTTCGTTAATTATACTGTATTTAGCCGTCTGTAATATCTAGCCACATGGTTTTACGATTGCCAAACATTGAATCAAGGACAGTGTCAACAGTTCATGTACTGTAATTCTTTTGTAAGCTATTTAATTCTCGAGATTGTTTAGATATTTACGTATTAATTATTAGAAAGTATGTGGGTACACTTTTTCAATAACAAATCTGAGCATTTATCCAAAATTAATTTTTCGCAAGGCCGAATGGAAACAAATTCTACAATGAAAAATAGAGTTCAAACATAAATTGATAAATATGACTAAAATAATGAACAGAGGTGAGTTAAATGCCATGTACACATTGTCAAATCTTTGATTCACAGACGTGTTTGTAAAAAGTGTGAAAGCTTGGTTGACACTTTAAGCAAACAAATGTTTGGTGTATTTGATGGATTATGCTTTTGACAAACTTGTTGAATAGTATGCAACTTTGTTTATTAAATAAGATCTTAGTTTTGTTTCATATAAACATGAAGTTTTATAAACAATTTTGACCGTGTACACGGCTCTTTGAAAGAAGCTTTTTCACCTTTTGTGTGGTTTTATGCTCAACTCATAGTTTTCGTTTAGTTTTTGCTATTATTCAATTTTTAAAACGGTCAGACTTTTTTCTAAATTTTTATTCGCTAAAAAAACTGAAGTGATAGTAGAAACTTCAAAATTATATTGGATGCGCCTTATTTATCCATACGATATTGATCGCTTATAAACCTTAATGGGGTAGTTTTCATTTCAGGATAGAGATTTGTACTGAGAAGACATCAAATCATGCTGACAAGGTACAACTAGATCGAAACTGCTTTTCTCCCTTCAATTCCGACCCATCTGTTAGTATGACAAATAGATCGAGTGACCTTACGTTCTTCGAGGGGTAAATAGCTTAATATTCATCGAGGCATGTAGTCAAAAAGTTATTTTTCACATTTCAATCTAACTGGAATCTTTCATCGAAAATAAATATTTCAGAGGTCCGATATTTTAATTTAAATTTCTTTAATTAATTAATTAACGAACCATGATATATCAAAAAAACATAGAGTCAATTATAAAGATTCAAAAATTCTTGAAACGAAATCAAATACACGTAAAATAGAATTTTTAGAAAAATAATTCGTGTTAAAACAGATTTTATTTTGATATTCATGATGTAGGTGGTTTATAGATTAATATAAAGTCAGTGTCAAGCCATATTTTGATAAAAACCGCAACAGGTCGAAACGTCAAATTTTTTAAAACTTTACAAAATTTAAAAAACTAATTTTAAATCAGACGAGACCTAAAATCAAGACGATTTAGAAACATATTTCAAAATATTGACTAAAATTGTATTATAAATATTCGTCAACATACCAACCAATTAGTAATATTCTTAAAAATATCTTTGGATGATAAGTTTTGACTTGATTAGCCATCTGATTAGATACGCTAATGAGTATAAAGAAGCTCATAACGTTCATTGAATCTGAGTCATAAAATAGATTCAGAAAAATGTCCATATTAGAGAAAATAATTGTTTTTTCTGTTTTGGTACATATAAGGTAATTGAATCATCAAAATAGTTAACTACAAAGTTTTATATTTAATTTCTTCAAAATAATTTTTTGCCTGCTTCTTTTTGTCATTTTTATACTTTTCCAGGCACCAAAAATTTCAATAATGAAACAATTAAAGCTTAAGAATCAAATGTATTTTGAAATCTTTTTGTAAATAATCCATATTTCTTATAACATTATCAGATCTATATTTGAAAATTTATATAGTGTCACCAAAGAATACGTTCTAAACAACAAACCTTTTCCCAAAGAAAGAGGATTTAGTTTCGGAACTGCCACCGCCGCATATCAAGTAGAAGGTAAGTACCTTACTATAATATACCTAGGTATTTCATCAATTTTTATTTGTTGGGATTTATTTGAACTCTGTAGTGTGATCTTAAATATAAAAACACATATAAATTATTCATGAAATTTCATCTTTTTAATGAGGGATTCAAAAGCTGAGTTTCCTTTGTGTCAACGTCAACTAGATATTCTTTGATTGCTTTGCGAAAGCTCATTTCGATTTATACATTATAATGATATTCAGATAGACTTTTTAAAAGGTCTTCCTTCTCGAAAATATGATTTCTTGTGAGTAATAATTTTAATTGCTTTTTCCATTTACCTTCTTCTGTTTCTTACCTTATTTATTCACATCTCTTACGACAAATTTCTACAATTTGGTTCATCTATTTAAATTTTGTTTTCCGATATAGATTTAGATTTCCGTACTCGATCACAATTACCGCCAACTTTGTTTCATAATCAAATTGATAATGTAGTATTTACGTTTTTTAATAATTACATTTATTTACAATTGTACAGGAGCATGGAACGAGGATGGAAAAGGAGATAGCTGCTGGGACTATTTTACGCATACTTTTCCAAATAAAATAGTAGATAGTACTAACGGGGATATTGCTTGCGATTCCTATCATAAATATAAAGAAGATGTTGCCCTTTTGAAAGATATTGGTGTAACTCATCAAAGATTCTCTATTTCATGGCCAAGAGTTTTACCAAACGGTAAGTTTGACGATTTTTTATGCTATAACTTCCCCATATCTGAAAGAATATTCTGAAGTCAATTCACTATATTCAGGAATCAAACACTCCAAGTAGAGAACACATCTATGTTACTATTCTTGAACGTATATAAGACCGCTGAAATCCTCAATGCAGTTTTGCAATTAAAATATCAATTTGAGAAGCAATCTAAAGGGACCCAAAATCGCTGAAACATACATCTTTCTTCCCAGAGTAGTCTTCTCGGCTTTCCTTGGAATCCCAATATAATACAGAAACAGTTATTAATCTGGCCTTATCGAAATAGTGGTGAATTTATGAACTTTTCTTTCTTAAAAATTGTTTATCTGCAAGTACTAATCAGATTTCTCTTTTCATACATGATGAGTGATAAATAACTGTTTTCTACAGAACCTTGTATGGATTAGATAAAAAGTCTGTTTCATAGATTGTGAACAGTATGTAAGAAATCCGATTTTTAGTGATTCCTTTGTCGATTTTCCTTGTGTTATCATTTTTCTTTGTTTCATAAACTCGTATTTGAAATTATAATGATATTTTTAGGTTTGATAAATCAAATCAATCAAAAGGGTATAGATTTTTACAGAAATTTCATTAAATTACTCAAAGAAAACGGTATAAACCCAGTTGTGACCCTATCTCATTGGGACCTACCACATAATCTTCAAATGCAAGGTGGATTTCAGAACAACAACTTCCCTGACTGGTTCGGTGATTATGCTAGATTATGTTTTGAAAATTTCGGAGACGATGTTGAATATTGGATTACTTTCAACGAGCCTACGATACAATGTGCTGGTTATGGAAGAAATCTATTTATGCCAAATGTGGCGGCATTTGCACCAGGTTATAATCTTACTACAGTTGGAGGAGAATACGTGTGTATGCATAATTTGATCAGAGCTCACTCTGTAGCTTACCACATTTACCAGAAAGAATTCAAACATAAGCAGAACGGTGAGTAAATAATATCCATTTAGTTTACTTTTAAACCCTTTACGAAATTCAATTTTTCATTACTGACTATTCTTGAAATACATTTTGTTTCAAATATTGATAGTTTTCAAGTTAAATTTGAGACTGATAACGATATAGGATGTTTTTTAAAGTAGAGTGATCGAAATCGTTGAGAGAAAACTATTGTATCTCCTTTGCAAAAGTATGCAAAAGTATGAGTAAGTTGTTGAGTTCTATCCACTGTATAAACTTTCTTATTATTTTCCTAGTACCGATAAGGAAAAGCCTTGTCAATTAGATCTCGGCAGTAAATGGTCTAGAAAAATAATGTTGGGTCTTATAATGACAAAAATTAATGTCGCAAATGGGAAACGAATCCTACTCTATCTACTGGATAATTTCATATAAATTATTGTACAATAGAGTGCTAGAAGACTGTTAGAAATATTTACTTACAACTTACTCACATTTATCATTTTATCCCACTACTGGACCAGCAAGTATTCATTTGATTTTAGGAAAACTCACTATTGCCCACGCCGCATCGCGATGCTATCCAGTTTCCGAAAGCAAAGAAGATTTAGAAGCAAGTGATCGTTGTATGCAATTTTCGGTAAATATGTTATATTTCCTTTCAATCTTAAGTTCCTATATTGATAAAACTATCAGACAATACACCCCAATAAAATGTATCTAGGAGATGGTGGTTTATTCGTTAAAGAATGGCGTTGAAGCTTAAAATGAGTAGCGGTGTTTCAACGTTTCATAATATTTATTATGTTAAACTTGCAATTATAAATAACAATTACATCAAATGAAAAAGTGAATTAGCTGAAAGAAGAGAAGCTCATTTTTCAGTAATATCCTGCACAGCCTAACTGGCATTAATAAGAACTTTTGGGGGTTCATGAAGGACCGAGTATATGTACCTCTACTATGATATGAGCTGCTATGTCATTTGATCTGTCATGTATAAGTTTATTGTTATGATTACTATAAAACGTTATAGCTCCGCTATTCATTTTAACTGGCTTCCATATTAAACAATGCTAACTGATGGATGAAGCTGATAGGTCCAATTGCTTTTATTATTATAGTTGGGATGGGTACTTCATCCAATTTACTATGGTGATTACCCCGAAGTTATGAAAGAACGTATAGATTACAGAAGTAAATTACAAGGTTTTAGTCAATCGCGTTTACCTAAATTCACTTTAAAAGAAAGACTTCTACTCAGGAAAACTTCAGATTATGTGGCCATCAACGCTTACTATACTACATACGGCAAAAACATTCCGGAACCGGACCTTAAAGTAATCAGTCTAGAGAGTGATGCTAAAATTGAAACATCTTTAGCCGAAGGAATTAGGGTGAGTGTTTGACTAAATATAATATTCTTAATTACATGGATCATCAGAATAGGCAACCACCAAATTTATAATTGATTTTATTCTATATACAATTAAAAGTTATACTTTATTCACTAAGAATAATCCCGATAAGATTTGGTTCTTAGAATTACAAAGAGATTTTCTTATTGAAAGACAAAAATGCAGACGCATTTATATATTATTTATTGTTTGAATATTTATATTATTTATTGTTTGAATATTTAAAACTCCCTAATAAAACTATTTGAAACAGTCTTCAGAAAACGAAATCAACAAATGATAGCTTTATCTATGGAAAAAATTTGTTTTCAATTTTATCATTTGTTTCCAGAACACCGAAGGAATGGAGGATTTATTACTTTGGGTACACAACGAATATGGAAAACCAGATATTTTTATAACAGAAAACGGCCTTGGTTTGGAAAGTAATTCATTGATAGATGAGGAACGAGTGAATTTCATTAAGGTAAACAGTGACTTTACACCATATGATTTATAGTTAAATCCCGTTTATGTATAAAGTATTTTCCAATGTCTAGTAGAAGCAAGGCAAGGCGAGTTTATGTGTTTAGTTTCCTGCTAAAAATATGAAGAAAAATATTGAATATTC
Source organism: Diorhabda carinulata (assembly GCF_026250575.1). NCBI lineage: Eukaryota > Metazoa > Arthropoda > Insecta > Coleoptera > Chrysomelidae > Diorhabda > Diorhabda carinulata. Next base: position 37,325,224 of record NC_079460.1, on the reverse strand, counting down.
ACATCAAAACGGTTTTACAACCCCGTATCGTATCACTTTGACATTTTTCTTGTATCATTTTTAGAATGGTAATTGAGACATATAACTTTTTACAGCATTCCTTGAGTCGATTCAGAGATGCTATGGATAAGGGTGTCACTTTATTGGGTTACACTGTTTGGAGTTTATTGGACAACTTTGAATGGTTCTTGGGATACACGTAAGTAACCTTATCTTTCATTTATAATAATAATATTGTTTCCTTAGAGTTTAACGATTAATAACTTTTGTTAATTATCTATTATGTTTTTAGGGTGAGATATGGATTATTTGAGGTTGATTTCAATAGCCCCAATAGAACTAGAATAGCCAGAAATTCGGCGGGATGGTTTAAGCAATTCATTGAAGTACCTTGTGTTCATTTAAACTGTACAATATAGTATCACTTATTTATATACATAAGAGATTGTTACACCAGATGTCTAAAAAACGTTTAAACAAGCTAGAACTCCAAACAATTAAAGAAAAAATAATAAATTGTTTTAAATAATTATATTTCAATAAGTATAACGAGAGAAGGAAGAGCCAAGTTTCACCATATAAATATTTTGAACAAGGCGCTAACCGAATGACACGCCACGCGATTTTAGGAAAGTCACAATTAAATCACAAGTTAGGTTTTGTCATTTTGATATTGTTGTGTGCATCTGGATGTTCTGTATTTCATATTAAAATAAAAATAATACATTTATTTGTGTTTTTTTTCATGAACTCCTAAAAAAATACATCACATTAATGGACTAAGCTTTTCGATATAATTGACGAAACACCAAATGAAAATACAATTCATTCCGTAGTATCCAGACCTATGTCATGTAGATTCTAAATATATTTTAGAATTTCCTTTGCCAATTCACTGCAGTGAGTAATCTAGGTCCTATATAACAAAATAAAGAAATTAAGTGAATACTTGGTCAACTTAATATATATGTTTCGGCCAAAGCCCGAAGTCTGGCCCCTTCACGAATTGGCCGGCCAAATCGCACTTTGGTCGATAGGTAGGCGGCGGGAATGTGCCACATGGCAACGTTTGTCTACTGCTTATCGACTCTTCCACAACAATTTCACTGTGAAGTGAAATTTCGTTGTATTTTTATAGCACTCTGTATCGAATTTTTATATTATTCTCTATCGTATGTTTATTCATAGGCTGCGCCATGGCTACTTCTAATACGCAGAGAGGTGTCAGTGACGCAGCACTTGATATTAAAACAAGGATGTCTGACACCCTCATACGTTGCTGTAACAAAAAGCAGATAATGTCGGGATCCTGACCAGAGACAAATACTGCAATTTTATAGAAGAGTATGATGAAAAAATATGATGTTAACGGCAAAGAAAAATTTATCATGCCAGTAATCCAGTATTATGCACACACAGAAGAACTATTCGATATACTGCACGATACCCATAAAAAAATTGGAGACGGAGGTCGCACAAAGATTGAAAAGTAACTAAAAACTAAGCACACAAATGTAACCAAAGAAGTGATTACATTATATCTCCGCTTATGGAAACCAAACTATCTAATCCTAAGTAAGGTCTAGTTTCCAAGCCTTTGAAATTTAAAAAAATCAATTCAAGATGTCAAGAAGATCTCATTGATATGCAGACAAACCCAGATGGCGTTCACAAGTTTATACAAGGATCATTTAACCATGTTTATATTATTACGGCGTCTAATAACCAAAAGAGCAGAAAAAGTCGCTTACCAGTTACTTGATATCTTCACCACCACTTTTCTATTTCTAAAATTTCTTTTATTAAAAAGTTGGTTTGCTAATAAGCCTCTTTTTTAATGTAAAAATACCTATAAAAAAGACATATTAGTTATGTATGTATATATAGAGAGCGAGCCAATGATTTTCCTTCTAACTTTCGCTGATCTTCCAATGCCACTTCTCTAGAAATCAAGAAAAGATCGGATATTAGCCAGCCACTTTACAGCGTCCTTAGCTATTTCACGATTTGGCCGATCAATTCGCGAAGTGGCCGAATTCGGGCTTTTGACGTAACATATACATTGGTAAGTGTACAAATGAAAAAGATTCCCAAACAAACCTCAAGTCATCGATCCATAGTGATCTACAGAAGTACAGTTAGAGTGAAGTAGTAGTAAGTTCAATAACTGTAGAGTACGGAGCTTGTTACATGTGTTTTAGTGTGATAAGGTCGCGAGAAAAACTTAAGTAACGCCAATGAATACATACTATCTAGTTCTAAGATTTTAAAATAACAAAATTGCTCGGCGGTATTAATTTATATAACAAGTCAGCGAACCTTTATGGAAAATAAATAAAACCAAGTGAATAGCAAATTATATTTAATTCAAATTGTACCCATAACGGTAAAATATTAGGAAAGTATTAGGAAAATTTTGGAAAAGACTGTGTATACTAATAAAAATTGATAGAATAAACAAGTCTAAGTTCCGTTGCTTAGCACGTTCGATTCTCTAAACTAAACGTCTAGAAAATTATTTGATTAATTTATCCAAAGGTTCTCACATAGTTCAGGTTATGGTGTTTTTTACGGTTTAATTTTCTTGGCAAAATTCCATATTCTATAAGTAAAAAACCGGATAAGTGCGAGTCGTGGACATTTATTATAAAACATACAGGAATCGAGTCACAGCTCGACCTTGTCTCGAAATTCATTTCCAAAACCTATCATTATTCATAGGATATTGTGGTTATATTAACAATTCATATCAAAATTAATTAGATATCCTAATCAAAGTTGTTTTTTAATTAAATAGAAAATTTTGTAAAGAATGACTGAAAAAAACTTAGCAGGAACGCATAACAGTGCAAACTATTAGGTACTACAAGCACTAATATCATACGGCTCCTATACCTATTCTAATAAAAAAAGGAAAAACTGAAAATTCAAATATAATTATAAATTAGCGTCACTTGTCAATTCAAAATTTGGACCACTGTTCCTTGTATGAAAACCGCGTTGTATCTGATTCAATTAAACACACGGCTTTCAGATTTTTCTCTTACATTAATAAGTTTTAAAAATCTACTAATTTGATCGCCCACACAGCTATGACTGCACTTATCGTTGGTTAACTTTGATGAGTGATGGCATACTTCGTATATAAATTTTTTTTATTTAATTAAAAATATATAAATATAGGGTCGTATCTGTTTTTTACTTTAATTCAGATGCTCGATTTTTCCCACCTTTTCTAATCAAATTATTCAATATTGCAGATGAACCACGATAGTTTTCTGAAGCATCTCCATGAGCGTAGAAAGACCTTTGTATGGGGGTTAGTGAATATGTATACATAATAAAATCCTTAGTAAACATATTTAGTCTAAAAGTATGAAAAAATTGATGAATGGAAATAATAATTATAAATAATCATGGTTTAAATGGAAATTTCAATGAACTTTTCTACTTATATTTGAACATCGGTTTAAAATCGATTCAATATTGATTTTTTAACCCTTTGAACATGCCAAATACTGCAAATGCGTTACCCAGGCAACAGGACTGACATTGCCTCCTCATTCTTAGAATTGGTATAAAAATGCTAGTCTGCCCAAACGATCTTGAGTCATCGTGGATCTTAACATCAAGTGAAGAAGAATTTACTGGAATGGTTAAGTTGAAAATTCTGGAACCGTTGGTGAAATTCATAATAAACACACTGTTTACACTACCACTACAGTTTAACTCTTAAGACGATAAATTAGTTATCGAAACGCGCATCAGACAGTGTAATTGTGACTGTTGGTGTACTGGTAGAGTAAACATTACTGGAACAGCACATATTATACGAAATCTAAATTAATATAAGGAAACACATCTCTCTCTGTCTTTGACTTTTCCAGTATTTCCACCGATAGCCTCTCACACAAAAAATATTTCTCATTTTGTTAGTAGTTCGAGTGGTGCCTGCCGTGTGAAGATGCCTGTGGATATTCGCTTCATTTACAAATTCACCAAATCTTGTACTTTATATTTTTGATTTGGCTCACTTAACAACATTAAAGAAAAGACATATTTTATATCTAGAACAGAAAAAAGTTGGAAGTGAACTGAAAGCGTACATCTTATTTTATGTAAAAAAGAAATGAAATAATACCCAACATTCTCAGTTCCTCGGTAAATTAATGCTGATGTCTTAATCTTCTCAAAGGCTTCTGGAAAATAAAAATTAACGTCTGATCTCTTTTTCATCAAATCGCTAATAATATTGTGTACTATTTGCCGAGGTCCAATCCCGTCAATATTTTTTGATAAAGTTTATTGTTCGATATAAAAAATATGACAATGAGGAAAGAGCGAAAACTTGGTATATAAAATAGTAGAAGCTTTGGATGAAAATTGATTATCTTGTCATTCGGATATCAAATCTAGTGCCTGAACGATGTTTTTAATGTTGTTTTTAAAAACTAAAACTATATCATGTCGTTCAACTCAACAAAGATTATTCATATTATATTGCTAGTACAAAGAAATAAATGCTACTTACATTGAAAATAGAAAATACATCGAGTACATATTTTCTAACACGATTTGTATCAGAAATAACACATTTCTACCCTATCTACACGTTCGATCAGCTGTAGCTATAAATGATTTATAAATGCAGTATTTTGTCTCTTTATTGTAATTTCTTTGATTTTATTTGACTTTATTTTATCCCAGATCAAATGTCAATTATTGTTATCTTTCTAAATCGTCTTGATTTTAGGTCTTATTTGATTTAAAATAAGTTTATTTTCATAATTTTTAGATTTCAGATTTTTAAAAATTTGACGTTTCAACCTGTTGAAGTCTTTATCAAAATATGACTTGATACTCACAATTTGCGTATTTATATTAATCAATAGATCACCTTCATCATGAATATCAAAATAAAAATAAAATCAAATAAAATCTGTATTAAATTAATAGATTGCTATTACATATTTTTAAGATGTAAAAGCAAAGGAAAAATTAATTTTTCTTATTAAAACACTGACAATTTGCTTATGTATATTAACCAATAGATCATCTACATCATGAATATCGAAATGATAAAATCAATATAGAAATTTGTTTTAATAAGAAAAATGAATTTTTCCTTAGTTCTTACATCTCAAATATGTAGCAGCATCAGTCACATTATTCACAGAATTTTTGAATCCTCATAATTATAATTATAATATAATAATTTTGAATGTTATTCTAATATTTCGTGGTTCGTTGATGTAGTTTTATTTTTTTTATCCTATTGAAGAAATTTGTACCAGCATGGACGAAATAATACCTACCTACCATAACATATAATATTGAACTTGCATATGGAAATGAAGCCAAACAGAACATGAAAAATTACGAAAATATCCTCCACAGATTCTTTCTACTCACATTTTACTTTAGCTACAAAGCTATTTTGTTTTGTTGGCAAACAAGCTCTAAATATTTCCAAAAATAAAATAAAAAAAATTATTAGGTTATTCGACATTTGGAATGAGTTTTTAATTTTACTCTGAAATGAATGTCTTATTGCTACGGTGATCGTAATACCGGTCAAAATGTTAATTTTTTGTGAGAAACGAATTCAAAAAATCATTTTCGGAGTCACAAACTGCACAAATTTTACCATCAATAAAGTGAAAAATCTCGTTATACAACTTTTTGTAGAGTAGTTATTCATTTTTTCTAAGGCATACTTCAAGTTATATTCAACAATATAGTACAACATGAATTGTAAACAGAGTATTACACTTTGAGATGAATTGTAGTTCTGACTTATTAAAAAATTATTTCTTTCAATCCTATTAATGCAAACATTAAAACGTAAAAGCTTCAAAAATGGCAATAAGGTCTAAATATACTTCTTTAATAGTTTATTTACAAAGTGATAAAATTTATGAAACGATAAAAATTTGTTATTGTTTTTAGTCATTGGTTTGAAATAAGATAACAATCCCAAAATAATTTCATAGAACTAATTCTAAGATGAAAACATCAGGTATCTAATCCGAATCTTGATACAGGTATCCTGTTGTTCATTAGAGGTACAAGACTGATTTAATTATAAATCTATATTATCAAGAATTTTAACAGACATCCTGTTAAAAGTTATAAAGGTCAAAAATATTTTTAGTATTCAACAAAGGTGTAATATGGCCTCAAAATTACTCTATCTTGAGAAGTTTTTGAGCAATTCTAACCGAAAAACTGCAAAATAATAATTTCAAATATTTCATTACAGAATTTATACACATACTTTATATCAATAGGCTGGCTCAATCGGTTGCCATATTAGGAATTGAATATCAATTTTTCAACTCCATAGTTAGCATATGGATTGTAGCAAGATTAGGCTTTGATGGATTTGTTCTTGTGGAATAATTCTCTGAAATAGGAATACGTGTTCCAAACATATTTAAATTACATTCCTAGAAATATCGTAGCATCCTAAATAGAAAGGCTCTATGAAATATTCAATTACTTCTTGTACTCATGTGGTTAATAACTTAAAAATGATTCAAGATGTTAAATTATTGTCTTCTTGGTAAATAATATACAATATCAGTATATGGTTTTTATTTTTTTAAATATCTATTTTTGTTCCAATCACTATTTATTTTTTCTACTCCTTTTTAGTGAATCTGGAGATCTAATCATGTGATAAAAAAAGTTTCAATTAATAAAGATAGTGTGTTGAAATTTTGTTTCAAAGAACTCATATTGTTATTTCTTAAAAACTTGTGACAAATTTTTATTTTTTCGATAATATACAGTTACAAATATGAAGAAATTTAAGAATATATTTATATTTTTGGACAACTTATGTAACGAAACCGAGTAAATGATGTAAGGTGTCAAAAAGGCGTTTGATATCTGCTTACACTAGCAACAAAATTTTCTCATTACATTTTTTTTTTTCAAGTAATTCACCATAATCTCATCGTTCCATCAGCGTAATAAAAACAATATAGAAAGATATATGAAATCGCAATAAAAATTTTATGATAATTTTAATCATTTTTACTTATCTTGTAAGAAATTTAACGAAAATTTATCGGAAGGTGAACAAACCCTCAAATCTTTTTATCAAAAGATAACTTTTTAGAGTAAATAAAAAAGCTCACGACTAATAATACATAATAATAATCATGAAAATATTTCCTTAATAACAAGTTAAGTAACTTGATAAACACTAAAAGAAGTCGAAACGTAAATTTTCATCTATCTTAAATAAATTATGAAAGAAACTAATTTTAAATCAGAGAAGGTAGTTCAAGTTATTATTGAAGTAGACCAAGCTGAATTTTTCTAAGCATAGAAAATATGAATTTTTGTTGAAATAAAATAAAAATACGACCTTATAGATAATGCTGCAAAATATACATATTGGTGCCTATCCCATGCATTAACTAACTCCTTTCGACTGATTCCAAGGCCTCAATCTGCCTACTCTTTGGAAAAAAACGAAATAAGGCAAACTAGAAAAATAAAAAATAATGATTAAAATAAAAATAAGCTTGCCATCGAGAATGCCGTTAAAATGGAAACTCATAAATCTCCCTCGTTTGATAATGGTTTCAAAGTGACACTTCTGATAATTGTATAAATCAACAGATTTGTGTATCAAAATAAAATCTGTCTCAACCAAACATTTTCTTAATTTTTATTTCAATTACTTCAAATTTTCTTGTAAAATCAATTCATATTATTTTAGAAACATTGAAATTTATAACTTCGTGTATCAAAATTTGTTGAAAAAGAAGAAGAAATTTTGTACGGTTAAAATACATTGGTTTTGATATTGATATGATATATTGTCTATTGATTCATATAATTATCACTGTAAAATTTTGATAAAAACGTCAAAAATAAATTCTATAAAAAAATATATAATTCCGGAGCCGAGCCTCCTCGGAGATATCACCCCCACAAGTTATAAGTTGTAAAATTGAGTTTTTATTGATTTTTCAATATTTTAGTAAAGAGAGAAATTTGAAATTTTGTAAATTCTATGCAATCACATAGACCTGACTGTCGGTATTTTTTCAACAATCTTGTTACTTTCTTAATGAAGAATAAAATAAATACGTATTTCATTTTTACATTTTTTACAATTTAAGATAAAGAAATGTTTGCAAATAGACGGGCATTTTAAAGAATTCCATCATTTTTAAGCGACATTTCGCTCCCTTATAATGTAAGAGGAATTTTGAAAATCATTATAGTTTATTCAGACAATGACTGAATTCTATGTATAAATTTAGAAATGCCTTTTATATATTTCTACATAAATTTTTCAGGAAAAATATACGAAGAAGAAATATGAAAAATACTCGTAATATAATTCGAATATTAAACCTGAAAATAATTATTTACAAATATTGAAAAGGCTTACCACAATTTTCTGTTCATTAATAAATCCAAACTTATGTATCACTACAAGTTATTGCTAGATATGTAGAAAATAATCAAATCAATGGTTTATCTTAAAGATAACTTACAAGCTCTTTTCCAAGTGTTATCTATTCTATTCTCTATGCTCTAATCTTCACTGAACTCCTCGTAGTCTATATTCAACGCCATGAAAAAGTTGCTTCGAATAAATAATCTCCCAAACAACATATTTTAAATATAAGTTGAATTCTTTGGAAAAGTGTCAAGGAAACAATATTTTGATGTGGTTACAGTAAAACACTTGGCCGTACTGGTACTTTCATGAAAAATAATTTCCTCTATATTTGGATTCTGCACTAAAGTCTATTATTGAATGAAGATTTTGATTATATGAAGCACCTCAAACCTCAAAAGTATTGAAGTGTATCTGTAGTATTGGATATTTGCAACTAAACTAAGTTCACACTATTTTGAGTTACCTACAGTTACTTTGAAGAAAAGAAGATAAGGAAGTTTTCAAAGATTTCCGACACTGTGATTTTCAAAGACTTGATTATACTCGGAATTTCAATTTTTTTCATTGTGCATTTTATAGATTTCATTTCATTGGAATAACAGAAATTGAATCTGAAGCTTTGTCTCTTGCACATTTTTTTGAATAAACATTATATTTAGTGTAGTACAATTTTTTTCTACAAATAAAATAGAATTTTGCTATAACAAATATAAAAACTTCTTCTCTTCTTGGACCTCATTTCTTCACGAATCTTCCTTAAATATCGTAATTTCCTCAGTTCAGATCGACCAATATATTCTCTTCATATTTCTTTCCACTGCTAGAGCAGTTGCGGTGGTGTAATTATTCATTCAGAAGGCATTATCCAATATTGGAAATATTTATTGCATAAGTTAACAGTTAAGCAGTATATGTAGTTCATGGTGTCATATACAGTGCAACCCAAGGATCTATTGTGTCCCTTTTTTTGCTGTGACACTATAGTCTCTGTCCCAAATTACTACAGAGCTGAATATGTTTGGATGGCAGTTACAGTCTTGCCTGGCAATTCATTTCGTAATCACTGCATAACAAAAATTCTAATGAGAGATTGGAGAATGGAAGATAACTTCCAAGCAAATGTCACTACCATACAGAATGAAGCTCCTTAATATACATTCTACTCTTATTTGCTCAATGTTTATATGGATTAAACACCGTAAAACACACAATAAAAGAAATCGAGGCATTGTAAACAGGTCACCCAATATCTGCTAGAATATAGAAAAGAAGGATTCTAAGAGTCTCTTCAACATTTCGAAATATTGAAAACAATATACCAGTCTAGCTATTTAACTCGAGATAAATTTGAATGAAATATTTTTCAAATATGCAAAATAAATATTTTATTCGCAGTTACGACCGCATAACACAGATAACGTCCTACATTTGTAACTTAATTGATATTTTTATCATTTGCTAATTATTATTTTCAATATTGCATTTTTGTAATATTTTTCTGATTAATATTTTAACGACTCTTAAATTGTTTCTCACCAAATCAAATAATTATTTCCGTGATAAACACCCTCTAGGTACAGTAAAACTTTCCGTTAATTGGTATTATCTCCCCGGTTATATTAATTAGCTACCTGATTAGATATACCCATGCCAGTTTAATCTATTATGAATAATATAAATAGTCCATCTGAGCCCCAGAGTTATTAGAGCAACAAAACGCATCAAAATGGCTATACTTAGAAGATTTACCTTGTTATGTGCTTTAGTACACATGTGGTAAGTTATTGAAATTTTGTTCTTATTTTCCAACTTATTTTTTGAAAAATATTATTTGTCAATCAATCTTATATGTATTTTCAGATTTTCTATTATTATAATGTGTTTCAATGTTACAAATAAAATGAAGAGAATGTTGAAATTTGGATTTTATCTTAAAGACTGATTATTTTAGAAAAAATTTGATCGAAAAAGAGTTTTATTCTTTGATTATAATTTCTGCTTTGAACCATTTTCACTTTCTTACCATTATTGTTTTCTATGTTCATTGTAAAGTTTTAGTAATAAAACAAATAAAAACCTCTAAAAATTGAAAAATCTATTTACATATATACAATTTCAGAATTCAGCCTGAAACCTATGCAAACACTTAGAAAATATATTAAAAAGTACGAGAATTTATTGAAAAAATATTCATACTTTTGTCATTTTTTAGAAATCTTATAAAATTAGCTAATTTTTTGTGTTTTTAATTTTTATTAACATTTGTATAGTTTTTCTCATATTTATATTACATTTTTTCAGTTTCTGATATCACAATGTTAACAAATAATAAATTTTGTTCAATATTCATTAATTTTTGATCATTTTTTAGTGTCACGACTGAATATGTTCTTAACAATAAACCTTTTCCGAAAAATGAGGGATTCACTTTTGGTACTGCTACTGCCGCCTACCAGATAGAAGGTAAGATCCTCTACTGTTCGACGTGACCGTAATAATGATAATTTTATTACAATTTACATGAAAGAAAAAAAAATATCAAGTATTTATTTTTATAAAATGTTTAACGAATACAACGACATCGTTTATTAGGCCTCATTTCAAAGCGTTTACTTGACATTTACTACTATTTTACTATTAATATAGAATGTGATGTAAAAGTGTCATAAGCCCCCTACGGATTATATTATTTATAAAGCCCGAGGAGGTGATTACATTTATTGATGCAAGGGCAGTTTTTATTTTCAAAATAAAATTGAGATTTATAGAATTTCAATTTCATTTTTAGAAATTTACTGTATATCGTATACAAATTGATTTGATGTTTGTCCTTAGAAAGTTTAGTTAGTTTATTTAATTAAATTCAGTATACCCATCTTATTAGCCTTACTGAGTACAATGGGCAACTAAAGGACAAATACTTAACATTTTATTATAGTTGAGTTCGATGAATTAGTTGGTTAAAATTCGCAGTAATAATGAAGTATAAATACTTCTACTTTCTATTTTGATTTATTTTGTATGCTGTAAATTTTGGGCAACACCTATACCAAAAAATTCCTGCAAAAAATCTTTTTTTTGTTCTTTAATTTTAACAAGCCATGCTTACCTACTTATTTAAATCTTTTCGACAGTTTTATGTTCACACTTCTCAAACAAGAATGGTTTTCTGACATTCTCTATTGTTTGAAAACATTTCATGTTAATTGTAAACCAACATTCATAAATCCAGTTTCACCGTTATTGTCTGTATGGATTATTAATCAACTGCCAACAACCTTTTCTAACAGGTGGGCTGAAGATGATGAAACGACCTTCCATAAATCTAACTTTCCAAAGGAGTTCTATTTAAATAATAAACGGAAAATTTTCAATTATTTTTGAATACTTTACTACTTGTCAATATTTTTTTTCTCTGGCGCTAACAATTGACATTGAAATTAAAGATAAATAATAATATTTTTCAATGTAAATAAACTTCGAAAAATATATCTTATCTCAAACAATATTAATAAAAATAATATTGAGTTAGGTCGGTACCATAGGATTGATATAATTTAATCTTCTAACTTATTTTGTAGATTTTCGCTTTTCCTAATAATCACTTCACATTCTAATACACCAACCACATCGTGGTCAGCCTAGCGTGACAATAACTCCCTTGAATTTATAGAAGTTTCTTCTTTAAGTTTCAGCTATCAACTAGGAAATATTAATATAAGTGTTTGGAAATAAACAAGTTAGTTCTGTACTATGAAAACATTTCAATATCTTATTCTAAATTACTATTTTGCAGATTCTTATTTTTTCCAATATACCTAATAACCAAATTACATTTTAATACTATACACTGTGGTAACCTAATCAGCTGAATACCACGAGCCTGATAATTCCCTTGAATTTATCAAAATCTCGACTTCAACTTCCGAGATTTTGAACTTGACAATGTTATCAAATAAACTAGAAAATCAAAAATGTATGATCTCTGAATAACATTTTAATCGATTTTTTATGACATTTATTTATCGAAATATTAAAAAGGTAAATAAAATAAATTTTGTCAATAGGAGGTTGGAACGAAGATGGAAAAGGAGAAAGTATGTGGGATAGATTTACACATCTATTTCCTGAAAAAATCATGGATAAATCTAATGGAGATATTGCTTGCGACACTTATCATAAATATAAAGAAGATATTGAAATTTTGAAAGATCTTGGTGTAACTCATCATCGATTTTCCATTTCCTGGCCGAGAATTCTACCCAATGGTAAGTTCAACTAATTATTTTTTATGAAAATCATAACCGAAATTATATGAACATACATTTCGTGTTTAACAATATGTAATTTTAGGTTTGGTCAATCACATCAATCAAAAGGGTATAGACTTTTACAAAAACTTTATCAAACTACTGAAAGAAAATAACATAGAACCAGTAGTAACCCTATCTCATTGGGATATCCCAGAAATTCTACAAGAACAAGGAGGGTTCCAGAACTATAACTTCCCCGATTGGTTTTCCAACTATTCTAGAATCTGCTTCGAAAATTTCGGAGACGATGTTAAATACTGGATTACTTTCAATGAACCTACTATCCAATGTACTGGTTACGGACAAAACTTTTATATTCCCTTCGTCGCTCCCTTCGCTCCAGGATATAACTTGACCACCGTAGGAGGAGAATACGTGTGTATGCATAATTTGATCAGATCACACGCTGCAGCTTATCACCTTTACCAAAAAGAATTCAAAGCCAGGCAAAACGGTAAGTTTCAGTGCAATTACTAATAAAAATTCTAATTCCATAGTTTTTTGTGTGTACTGTTCAAAGTATAACCTAACGCAACAGTATTTCAAGACAAATTCGATCTAGCTTAAAATTATCACAGGGATAACCAGTATAACTGAAAATATTATTTTCTTTTCAGGAAAACTCACCATAGCTAACGCTGCTTGCCGTTGCTATCCCGCTAGCGACAGCCGTGAAGATATTGAAGCAGCTGATAGGTGCATGCAATTTTCGGTAAGCATATATACATTCATTCATGAAACTAATAAAATTCTATTTAACCATAAATATGCTGAAAATCCACTACTTTATTCATTTACATTCACAGTTGGGATGGGTACTTCATCCAATTTACTATGGTGATTACCCCGAAGTTATGAAAGAACGTATCGACTACAGAAGTAAAATTCAAGGGTATCCCGAATCTCGTTTACCTAAATTCACATTAGCGGAAAGACAACTTATTAGGAAAACATCAGACTACGTAGCTATCAATGCTTACTATACAACTTACGCTAAAAGCACACCTGAAAAAGAAATAAACGATATCAGCCCTTACAGTGATGCAAAACTTACGGTAACTTTTGCAGAGGGACTCGGGGTAAGTGTTTGAATGGATAATTTAATAAAAATTTGAAATAGCACGAGTCGTACTTGTTAACACTAAAAGTAGAAAAAACACAAAAAGCTTTTTTCAAATATCAGTTATGCCATCTCAATATAACACTCTCGTTCTTCATAACCATTTTCCAAATAAAGAAAACTGATGTGGATTCAACCACAAATTGTTGTGTCTTTGAACGATCTTGCCTCGACAAGTCTTTGATTGATTTCCATTTGTATTCAGAACAGCCATATTGAATATTCATATTTCAGTTTTTCAGCTTCATATTCATACTCAGCGACCCAAAAATCTTTAGATTTCTAAGACGAAGTACGGAACGGAAAATGTCTACGCTAATTTTGCATTAAATATTATGTATGCTGTTTAATTTATAATCAATTGTTTTTAGAATACTGACGGAATGGGTGATTTATTACTTTGGGCTCATAACGAATATGGAAAACCAGATATTTTTATAACAGAAAACGGTTTGGGACTGGAAACTGCTTCATTAGAAGATGATGATCGTCTCACCTTCTTGAAGGTTAGACTACGTTAATGATTTTTTAAACAGAAACCATTTTAAATGACAAAATCTAGATTGCATCATATAGACAATTTGTCTTTTCTTCTCATCCTATTGTATATCTATGATAAGTATTTTAAAGACAAAAGTTAATTTAAATTTAGTTTTTTTTTTTTCATTAAACAGTGAATTTTTATTTCAGTATTCATTAAGTCACTTCAGAGACGCAATGGATGCCGGTGTTAACTTATTGGGTTACACGGTTTGGAGTTTAATGGACAACTTCGAGTGGTTTATCGGCTACAAGTGAGTAATAACATTTTTAAAACGCAAAAATCTACATCCATTTGAAAAGCTTATGGTTTAGTTCAATTATAGCTTTGTTTATTCAAGCAATGGCATTTTACTTTTTTGTCTATTTCAGTACAAAATATGGAATCTATCAAGTTGATTTTAACAGCCCCAACAGAACGAGAGTAGCAAGAAAATCCGCCGAATGGTATAAACAATTTATTCAAACACCATGTGTTCACCTTAACTGCACTCTTTAAATAAATGAATTTCTATAAGACTGTTTTCAGGACTCCAGGTGTATTTATATAGTATAAACAATGTACAGTTTTATATTTTAATATTAAACTGCGTATACCTGGTTATTTTGTATCTAGAATATAACAATAAATATGTTTATCATTACTTCTGTGTAGTTTGTTAAATACCTAAGTGAATAGTGAATTACCCGTAGTACTTTCAGTATTCGTGTCTGCTTCAGAATTAAACTGTACAACAAGTACATTTTTTTTTTCAAACTGACCATCAGCAACTAAAATTCATGCGACCTAGATCGAAGAATGCTGATCATTCATACAAAACTCCGTATGAATAACCTAAGCTGGTGATTTCCAAGATCATCATCATTCTCAGCATGACAATCCATTACTGGAACCTTGCTGCCTCTAATAATTCCTTCCTGTGATCTCCCTCGCGGGCAGCGGCCCACCAATAATCTATTTTAAGAATCCTGGTATCTCCTCTAACGCACCTTTTTAATTTCGACCCTATTGCCTTTTTTCTCAGAGATACCGTTCAGTCTTATATACTTAACCACGTCTTTGTATGTAGAGAGTTCTTAGCTTTTACTGAGCCCAAAAGTTTCCTCAGAATTCTTCTTCTCATTGTCCAATTTTCCGACCAATAGCTCAGTACTGAACGTATGAGGGTTTAGTAAAGGAATACTTTGATTGATCTAGATATTCTTATTACTGAGCGTAGATATTTGAAGCTATTAATAACAAGAATCAACATAAGATTGGTGGGGATTTTCACACTCTTTATGTCGATTTGTGAGGGAAGTTACCAAATATTCTGATACAGAATTTTTAGTTTATGATTTTATAACTTTTTCTTAATTGTGCTTTTCGTAATTTTCTTCATTAAAACTGTAAAATTTATTTGAAAACATTTCAAATATGTGGTACCATACCATAATGCGTCCTAGATAATTTCCTTGTATTTTGTTTTTTTTTTTTGGACTGTCGTCATACAAACAAAATCGTGACTTTCTTCACTATGTCAGTACCGTTAGCCGTAACGAGTCCTCCGGGGTACTACATAGTAATCAAGTGCGGACAACAGTTCTTCGCGCTCTGCCATTACATTACAACATAATATTGAATAAATTGAAGATAAGAACTTATCAGTGATTCTGCAAGCTTGAGTGCGTAGGAATTTAGCAGTGAAATTTGAGGTATTTGTATTAACATGAAGAAGTGGAGGTTTATCATTGTGAGTAGTACTTATTATAGTTTTTTTTAACAGTTTATATTATATAGTTTTTTTTAATAACAAATTATTATCATATGATAGGATTGTTTTGCTGCAATCAGCATAGAATTAATCCAAACTGATTTCAATAATCTAAACTATTTTATTAAATTAATCATGTTTTTATTCTGAATTTCTTCACAACTTTATGTTAAGTTCAGCAGTTATAACCGACCCACTTAAATCTTTTTATTAAAATTATATATTTCTATAAATTCTATTTATTTAAACTATTCAACATATACTTGAATTAAAAAAACATTCATCAACGGATATATTTGTGATTGCCAGTGTCTTTATATTAATAGAAATTACCGTTTAAAAGGAATTTTCAAATTTTTAATCATCGAACAAATTAGGAAGCAAAGGTGTGGTAAATATCCCCTTTTTGAATTATACTTTTCATTCATATTATTAAGACCGTATATAAAAAATAGTCAATGAGGAATTGTTTTTTTTTTCAATATTGTTGGAAAGATGCCAAAATGCCAACAATATAACTTAATATACCACAAGACTTCCATTTGGAACAGAAACCTAGATCATAAAATGTAAAAGAACAAAGTCACTTAATAAGTCATGTGACTAGCTAAGAAAAACACATTTTTTGCCAACAATCGATGCCGTGCTTGTAGAAGGATTTGTCTTTTGCCTCAAAATAGCCTTCAGTTTCAGCAATTGCTTCTTCATTTAAGCTGAATTTCTTACCGACGAGCATTTTTGATATCAGCTAATAGACAGTAATCACTGGAGATAGTCGATGAACAATATTCCATGCTCATCCTAAAATACTGAAGCCATAACCTTCCCAGTTGAATGTTGTGCTTTTGGACGCTGCACTCCACTCAGATGATGATCGTTTTAATTCCGGAGTAAAGTGATGGATCCATGTTTCATCTATTGTAAGATATCGACGCAAAAAATCTGATTTTTTATTTGTAAACATGACCAAACACTACTCTGAATCATCAACATGTTGTTTTGGACCGACTGTGAGTAAACGATGCACCCATTTTGGAAAAGCTTTCTCATGGTCAAATTTTCATGCATAATTGTAAACCCACTGCCTTCTGATATGTTTACGGCCTCAGCTATCTCAATTTCAAATTACGAGTAGGTATAACTACCTCAACTAGACGACCAGAACGTTCATCATTACGCAAATTATATATATTAAAATAATTTCTCGTTTTTTAAATCGAATATATTAACAATATTTATAGTTTACATCTAATAAACATGCCTCACATCTATTGGAAACAAAAACTTTAAAACAAAATCACTTTAAATATCAATTAGCTCTAATTTTTGCTCTTTCTCTTTTTAAAAAGCAACAGTTATCACCCATCATGGCCGAATCCCATCGTCCTTAATACCGAATTTCCATTGTTCTAATATCTTGGTGGAACCTTTCACCCTGCTCATCACTGACAGCTCCCAAATTTTCGGGAAAAAATGTCTGATAACCCCAAATCATGTGCTAAATCAGTCAACTCAATTTGAACAATCAAATGTGGCTCGCCGGAACTGGTACTTGGAGTAAAAATAGGGTCGATGTATTGTTCTTCGGAGCTTCCTGATGATACGTTGTCTCCAGTATCTTCTAAAACAATATTTTGCAGATTTAAAGGCGCAATTGGTACTAGTAAATCTGCATTGTGGGGATCAGGTTGTATAGCAGTCGGCAAATTTGGATACTCGATCTTGTGCACCATACAGTACGACCACGTTTAAATTCAGCAAGGATGGAGCAGAGTCCGGATAATACTTTTGAAGCCATTGATGAGCTTAAACAGTATTTTTTCCATCAAGAAGCAATGATAAATTAAGCACACGAAATTGTTTTGACTCTGTTGTTCTGAAAATAACAAAAGTAGCTTCACTTAAATGGCTGTCACTTTTTTCTGACTAATCGAAATGTCATGAAGTTTTAAGCATAGTCTATTGAAAGTTGATACTTTTAATGAATTAATTAATTAATCAATCTCTTATATTTTAATTAACAGTTTTTCTTTTAGTGACGACAAAAGGACAAAGCCATACATATAAATTCAGGCTGTTAATAATCGCAGTTTAATATACGCCGATAAACGCTAATAACATTGATGACAATAAAATTAAAATAAATAAATATCTAGAACCGTGTTAGTATTACAAATAGTAAACGTGCAGGTCATTTTAAAATTCTCAAACAATAGACAAAAGATATAACTCAAAGTTTCGTTGTACCCCGTATATTCGTCCAAGCAGAAAAATAATGGACACGAATTTACTGTCGCGTGACAATACTAAAATGTGTATTTATGGTTACCTTATAAAAAACGTTTGGAATTGTATAATTATTTACCTAACACTAAATTGATATGCTACAGTAGATTCGACCATTAGATAAACAATCCTTAATAATATTTATCGTCAAAATACAATCATCGGAACGATTCTTTTTAGTCTATGATGACAACTGTTTTTAAGTATGTCATAAACTTTTTTATTTATAGATGCACATTCACAATATAAGGAGAAAAACTGTTGGGGAAGCACTTAAATACTTATTATACTTTTTCAATGAGTTTATCAAAACAAAATTTTTCATCAAAGAATTATATATATCTAAGATTATCATAATTACAGCACTTCAGGCCCTACATTTTTACATTTAAAAAAATTGCAAAATTGTTTAATTAACCTTATCAAGCTCTGCTTTGTTCTTCTTCGTCTACTTTATTTAGTATGCGTCTCCAGCCCATTTCTGACCTCTCCTATCCATTTCTTTTTCGGTTTCCTCCTTCTTCTTCTGATTCTCTCTCCCTCCCTTTCTGCTCTCTTTTTTTGAGCTCTGACTAGTTGTGTAATCGTAATATATTTCTCTCAGCTCAGCATTCGCTCTTTTTCTCCATAAATCGTTGTTCATTTTTCCTCTCTGAAACTTTTTATGCACTCTTCTGGGTTAGTACCCAAGACTCACACCCATACAGTACAATCATCGTTTTGTACAATCGTCTCTTTGCTGCTCAGGATATTTTTTTACTCCCAGAACATTATTCAGGGATCACATTGCTCTTCGCTATCCGATTTTCTACCTCTTTCGTCTCATCATCCATATTGGTTATTAGCATTCCTATATAGTCGACGAACTCAACTTTTTCAAATTTATATTCCTTGTTTTGCGACCTGAAATGTCTGTTTTCCCCGCATTCTTCCTTTGTAGTTGCATATATTTACCCTGAAACTGAATCTTTTTGATTCGTATTCCAACATGCTAAAATTTCATGCTTCCGATGATAGTTCAAATATGCTTTTGTGCTTTCCTTAAGATTACTTGATGTAATGTGAATGTGAAGCTGAAACGTAAAGTGGATAAAGAGTGGAAAACTTTCTGATAGCCACCCTTCCCACAATACTTTGATTTCAGTTCTATCCAGAGTCAGTTTTACCATTCTTATTAGTTTTGTTGCGACACCTTAAACTTCTAAAGCCTCATACAACTTTGTCCTCTCTATTCTATCATAACTTTGTTTATAATCTCTGAACAGCAAATGTAGTTCTAAATTTTGGTCTTTGGTTATTTTAAATTTAGAAAAATATATTGTAATTTGGGCATTAGAGCCAGTGTAGGGACCAACAGCATTCGCCCTATGTGTGGATGTACTAAATAGGGTTAGCGTCGATGTTTAGCACCCGTGTTGGGAGTGTTTGAAGGAGATAAAAGGGATTTGACTTCGTGTTAAACAAATAAATTTGTTTTGAAATTTCTAGAGTTGTGAAACTGATTCTATGGAACGTAGTATGGAAATTGAATTATCACTTAGAAGAAGGAGAGAGTCATTGATGTCTACTTATAGACTACATACCAAAAAAATATAGCAGATAATTACAACCTTTAAATCAATACTTGATCACATTTAACGGTAAACGCGATTTTGTCGATCTTGCAAAACACCGTACTGTGAACCAGAGCTCTTATACTTACTGATTTGTAATCTGTGAAGATTTGTAACACACCATCTTCTTTTAAGAGGACTTTTCTTTTGCACAATTTAATTCAAAACATAATTGTCAGCAGTCATCACTGCAAATGTACACCACGCAATTTCTTTTTCACACCTAGACATCTTAACATTGGCCTGACGGCGGAAAAAAATCACCTTGGCCCCAATGTGTGAAGCTAGCGTCACAGGAATTTCATGATAGCTCAAGATGATTCGTTACCTCGATTAGAGTAGTGAAAAAACGATCAATAGCATCTTCATTTTTTTGTCTCTTTCAGTGGGATAGAAGTTCCATTCCAAACTTTCTTAACACTCACAAATCTGTATTTTATTACAATTATGGAAGTGAATTCAGGTATTTTGTTACATGCTCAAACAATCTATATCAGTTGCTAGATCTTTCAAACTTGATTTTTAGGTAAAATCTGGATGGCGGGCCAGAACAAAGCATATTCTCGCATTTTATTATATTCTAAATTTTTGGGCGTCAATGAAATTATTTGAAAAGTAGTTTCTAATAAAAATATGGCAAAATACCGTAAATTACTGAAACAGGTACGGTAACGCCTTTTAGTTTTCAACTCAATTTTTAATAGAAAATTTTTTAGTAGTGCTTTTAGTAAGTAAGTAAGAGTACTCAGATATAAATTTTTATTTTTACCCACAGAAACGGTACACCCGTTTTATAATAGAATATTATTTACATACAGTCGACAATGACTTATAGTAAGCCCAATATATTTAGTGACCTAAATATATTAAAATCAATGTGTCTTGGTGTTAAACATAACCATAAATAAGATGGAAAAGTTAACTGTTCCTTTAATGGTTAGCATACAAAATCCTCGGAGCTCTGCTAGTGACACACTAGTGACACACTTGCTGAGTAAAATTATTACAAAAGTCACATAATTGGGTTAGTGATTATTACATTAGTGTTTTTACTTCCTTTTCCGGTGAGCTACTGTAATTTCCAAGATTACAGGTGTATATAACTCGACTAACAAAACAATTATCTTGTAAATAACTGGTTTTTAAATAGATTAGAAAAACTGAAAGCTCATTGCAGCGTAAAACAATTAAGAAATTTATATTGAAGAGAAACGATGCACTGTTTATTGACACACATGGTATCTCCTTAACAGCATTAAATCTCATAACAGTTAATTCAAGTTTTTTAATGAAAATCAGATGATTATTTACCGGCAAAAGCGACTTCTAAGGATAATTTGTAGATATATTTCTTAAATAATTGTTATATTAATCGAACATGAATGTGACAAAGATATACGATTTAAATACCAGCTGGTACATATGGCGTGAAGTAAATGTTTCCATCTTTATCAAAAGTCACAAGACACAAAAATAACGAGGAAAATTTTGAATATTTTATACATAAAATTGTTTTTTGTTTATTAATTGACCGATTGTAGATTACTTACTGTTGTTCTCTGGATTGGAAGTATTTTAAAGAATGTCGGTAGTATCAATTTAGAATTGTTAAGCTTTAGATTAAATAATACAATTAGCTAATGATCTAATTCCCAATTTGGGTCAACAAATTCCAATTCTTTTCTTTTTTTATTAAATCTCCTTGTTTCAGAAATAATATCTTGCGCCATTTCTAAGTTTACATTCCAATAATTATTAATTACCTAACCTAACCTAACCTAACCTAATCACATTAAAAATATACGTGAGATATATGGTCAATATACAAAATTGCGTTTTTTCTTTTCTACTAAAATTTAAGTAATTTCAACATTATCAGTAAAAGTTTAGTTTTCTGGAAAGTAAATTTTCAATAAGTTGAAAGCGGCGATGTAATTCATACTTGTCTTCGGTCATTCTTTTAATACGTTTGGTGTTTCTTTTAAGAAATAACGAAGTCGATACCGACTTCTAGACAAGATAAACCAGAATAAAATACTCTCGATTCATATTCTTCCCTTCTCTCTAAATCTTGTAGGCATATAAAAAGAATGAAATTACTATACAATGAGAGTAATTTTATAAATAATTAGAATGTTTAGTTGCACCAATATAAATTATAAAGAAATTATGCAAAAACTAAATACATAAGCCATGACTACCACTTCTAAATCGTTACACAACGAAATAGGTATGTAACTGAAATATCCGGAAATTCTTTTTAAGAAAAGATAAAGAAGTAGATACTGAAATAAAGCCAAATACAATTCTAAAATTATATAATAACTCGATCATAGCATATGGAACCGAATCTAGAAAATAACAATCAGGAAAATAACTGCATTAGCAAACCACTTAATCGTTAAGTACTACTGTAAAATACTGATAATAGTATATATGCATAAATATATAGAAATGAGCTTTGGGTAGGTCTATAATCTCAAAAATAACTAAAAACGCTCAAAATCTTGCGTGTGGTACAATTTCTGACCTCGACTATTCAAAAAAAAACTACATATTTCGGAAACGACGTTCAATTTTCCAATTTACATCAATGAAATTTAATGATAAAATTTATTGAAATTGTTGATTAAAATTCCACAAAATTTAATATTTCCAAGGCAGCAGCGGTTTTATATCAAACAATAATAAAATGCTGCTATGTCGAACTAAAAAATTCCTGAAAAGTATTCACTTTGTATGTATTTATTTCATTCAAAAATTATAGCTTTGAACGTAACCTCTCACCATCAAAAAAACCTGTTGAAAATAACTGAAGACCGGTTGTTGTAATTCATGAAATCCTAAATGCTAGTTACTAGTTTATCTTCCGTTATTCTTAGAATCTTCAATTATTATTAAAAAATTTCTATTTATCTATCTTACTAGGAGCACATTATTTAATTTCATTTTATAGATAAATTCGTTAGATTATTTATAGTGATTAAACGAAAAAAAATTCACGTAGGCAACTGTCAACTAAATTAAACTGGTATACCTAATGAAAACTATGAAAGAATATCGTGGGTGTCACCATGCCATATGTTAATAAAAATTTGACCCTACCTACTTTACATAACCTTGACCTCGACCATACCTCGACTCAGCCTTATTCATCCTTCAAAGGTCGTTAACAGAAACATTACTTACAAGAATAAAAATGTAGTGACATTCCTGTGTCGATGCATTGGTGTATAAAGAACTTTGGTAACATATAATTTTATTAAAAACTTGAATATTCAGTTAATGGCTTAGTAGGTAATACCTTTTAAATGTTCATAAGAAAAATGCATATGTTATAAAATTAATATTAGACATGGGCGACAAAATTTATCCTAATTGTTTATTTATGAAGAATTGGTAAGTAAACTTACCTGTCTCAACATTGTTTTAAATTACCGATCTCAAAATTCAAGATTCTATCATTAGAAACTGATTGTTCTTCAAAACCATCTTAAAGTACTTTTTAGAGTGCAAGAATATCAACTTTTTCTTCATATTTCTTTAAGTCAGAAGTAAACCATATATAAGATGGTAGGTGAAATATGGTCATATATTATTTTGCATGTAGGATACTTTTCCTCAATAAAGATCCATAAAAAAGAGTCACTTAAGGTAAAAATGTTATTCAGCAACTGCACTATTACCTCAACTTCTAATGGGAGTGAACCATTCATTTTACAAAACTATGAATTTTAAATAAATTTAAATTTGACAATCACATTACAAGCAAACAATTCCTTTGTTACTTTAGGAACAATACTCCAATGCAACAAGAAAGGAATTCACAGAAAAATCGTGGTAATATAAAATTTTGTATGAAGTTCGAATGATAACGATATTTATGGCACGCGCCGTGTTATCAAACTCGGCTAAAGCCTCGTCATTCTTAAAATAAATATGTGAAAAGTGACGCTATTGAAAAGTTAGGTTAGGTCATGAACATTAGCACTATTTTTATAATAAAAAGTCAAGTTTTCGTTAACAGCAGTTCCAAAGTTGCTTCAATAAACTCAACTTGATGATAAGTTCGAGAACAATTCCATTTACTAATATAGCCGCTGATTTACATCGCAATAATCAGAAATTAAGTTTATTTCCTACACTTTCTAATACAAAATATATTAGGTATGTGTATGTGTGAAATATTTAACAAACAGCTTTAATCCATCGTAACACTTTTCAATCCATTATTTAAACCCTCTTTGTAAATCTTGCATAAATTAAATCAAGTTTGAACAGTTAGTTTATGAATGATATAACAGTTCTGTAAAATTTAACATAGCTGCTTTTCTTGTATTTTAGTAACATGTTTAAGTTAATACGGAAGCTAAAATATATCGAAAATAAAATGTACTAAAACGACGTATTTCTGAATAAAGAGAAAGGAGCTAATAGGCGAATCTCACATTTACAATCATCATGAACACTTATAATACTATCAATATAAAAAAGATATTTTTTTTACTTTTTATTAACATTTTCTTACGTAATTGCAGAGCTGACATCGAATTGTAAGGGCACACAATAAACTTCAATAGAATAAATAATATTTAAAACTTACAAAAGATCTTCAAGACATGCCCAGTTTTTTATAAAAGACTAAAGAAAATGTAAAGAGGTCCTAAGTCATCAGTTTTTTTATTGTTTAACTTAAAACCTAGTATGTTCGTACCTATGTTAGTAACTTTACATTTATGGAAGAAAATATACTCCATATTTTTTCTTCCTTTTTTCTTTTAATGTGGGAATCTAGATAAAAAAAATATTGAAAGCTAAAAACATTATTTCACTTTATTATATTCCAAATTTTTTCTAGATTCTTCTATTCTATTACAATTTTGTACATTGTGGCATAAACGATATTCAAGAACCTCCTGAAGGATACTATGCTTTTGTGGAATCTCCAAATGCAGAACCTCCTAAAGTGCGACCTCCTCCATACACTTATGTCCCAATTGATTGTAGAGAAGATGATTCAAGATCACCTCAGGGTTCTCCTTTTAATTTGTGCGGTGACTTAAATAAAGGCAACATACCGAGAAACCCAATGGGACAGAATGTGTTAGGATCACCATACCCCTTGTAAGTGCTAAAATGAAAAATATATATCAATTTTGATGCCATTTATGAAGATTATTAATACTATCAAGGTGTGTAGAAACTTGCTAAGTACCTTAATGAACAGAATAAATATGCAGTAGTATTTTATAACTAAAATAAATCTTTATAGTGAAATTAATGTATCTTTGCTTCTTACATTATGAGAGCTCTAGTTTAATTTACACTGACTGTACTAAAATAAAAATTTTATTCAAACAACCTGTTAACTATGTTATATAGATTGCTTGTTGAATATTATTATATCAATCATAATATATTTGTGTTAACTATATAATTTACTTTTGTTTTCAGTGAACTAATTAGAAACATGACGCTAAAATATCTCAGCAGAACATTACCAATTCTTAAAGCCGATGAAACATTACCAAAAGTTGCCCAACTCCAAGATGATTACATTAATCAAAACAGGTCGGTGCCAAACTATTCTTTTATTTTTATGCAAGGACTGGTAGAAAAATTATTATAGTTTAGTGGAAATTAATACAAATTTCTTTAAATAAGTTAAAACATTACATTTCTCCAAAATTTGTAGCTTAGTTCCCAATCCATAAACTAACTTAATCAACAATTTTTTACTAATGTAATAGTTTTGAGTGACTTTTTTGTTAAATATTAATCTCTTTCACTTTTTGATCAAAATAGGAGATAAACATAAAATTATAAGTATTTGAACACATATTTCTAAAAGTATTAGTAATGATTATTATCTATATTTTTACATTCAAAAATTCTTTCAAATATACAATTAATGGTGATAAGATAATTGTATAAAACATTATAACTTTATCATATGAGCTCAACTATTTTCAAAATGCCCTTTTATCATTCATATCGACTTCAGTCACTAAAATTCACACATATGAAAATTAAATGACCTCCTATGTGAAAACAATAAATAAAATAAATTTAGAGGGATTGATTGGTTAGGTGATTAAATTTATCCGAACGAGTATTTTTATAAATATATTATTTTCCTATTTTATAAATTGCATATTTCTAAAATGCTAATGCTAATACCAAAATTCTTCAATTATATTTTTAGCTTGCATAATGAACATCCCAATGACCGTAGAGGAAAATCAAAACGAAACTCAAATAGTACTTCTATTTTATCAACAAATGTTACTCACTTGAACCCCATAGAATCTTCCCGACAAGCAAGGAAATTTTGTGATCAAGGTGGTGTTTTCTGTATGCTTTACAAAGCGATTAATGGAGAACCAACTAATCCCACATCTTCACAATTACCTCTCGAAAGAAGAGACGACGCTCCAATAGCTCCTCCTAGGTATGAAGGACCTCCAACACCTTGTCCTGCAAAAGTTGAATATGCTACACCAGTTTTCGCAAAGAACTATCAAGGTATTTGGCGATACGTAGTACAAATACCTTATGAGGGTTATTTTACCCAAACTGTTGAAGTGACACGGTAAGAAAAATTATACTATAAAAACTTTGGAAAAATATCATTGTTTTCTTTCAGATGTTTACAAGCACGTTGTCATTACTTGGATGGTGGATGTTTATCTTCTCCAAGATGGTCGAGTCTTTTAGTAGCAGAAATATATTATCCTGATACTGTTTTAAGTAGTAGTGACGCTACTAATCCTCAAAGAAGTCCAGTGGCAGCTTCTCAACCACCATCAGTTCAAGATTTTCAGGTAGTTACCCATGGACGAATAATTTATTCGTCCAAGTATTTACCAATTTCGAGAGGGAATTTTGAACGTTTAATCAAAATTATAAACTAGATGTTTGTACTTTTTCACATAAAAATGGTCTATTAGTAAAGAAATTTGTTGTGTAAATCAACGCACCAAATTGGAATAATAAAAGTAGAAGGTTGAATTTTAATTTTGAAATTCCCACTAAAAAGGAAAGGCCACATTTGGAAACTGATAAAAATCTCGTTCTTGGATCAGATCCGCATGAGATCCCTATCAATCATGGCCCAATTTTATATATGGACTTTACATTATTTATGAGATTCAATTTACAGAAATAAAGGTGTCCTGTAATTTCTCAATTTACGAAAACTTTTCAAACCCAAATTTAAATTATTTTATACCTTGCTGATTTTAATGTTAAGTTATATCAGAAATATAGATAATTTAACTCCTGTTGTTTTTAGAACTATCAGCAATACCTACAGAAACGTGCCGGCTTGCAACCATCTTCCACAGACTCAGTGACCACCCAAAGACCTTCATCTCACTGTGATGGAGTGGATGGATTAGGATGTTTTCAAGTTCGACTATATTATGACTGGTTTCTTATCCCAGGATCTTGCAAATGCTGGCGCCCAGATTACTTCAACAAATATGTTAGACGGAAACCAGACCTTTAAATTAGATATTAAAAATCCAATTTTATGAGCTTATCATTGATAGAGGGCTGGTTAACAAGTTTAGTCTCAACATCAATTACAAATTATACAGAAAATTGTCATTTTTTGGCTAAAGACATGTCTTAAAAAATTGTGAAAATTTGCAGCATGGTGAATCCAGATAATAGGACAGCTTTTATTGTACACAACCAAGCAATTTAAAATAAAATGATAAGCTTTTAAAGTGGATGTTTTGTATTATAGTTATTATTAACACGTTCACATTAACATTTATTTGTAAGAAAATTTTTTACATAGCTTTAACAACAGAACTTATTATATATCTCATTTCTTCCATTCGCTCAGTAGTCGGTTGGTCGGACAGCGTTGCCAGTTTTCATGAGTTTTGAATTAATTCTGGCGTGAACATACTCCCCGCGTTGAAAGCATAAGGATGGCTTTCAAAGGTCAACTGGAAGGGGGCAGATTTTTTGAAAGCTTCTTTTGATGATTTCTCCAGAGGGAGTTCTTATAGAAGCGACCCTAGCGATACCGTCAGGGCCTCTATGGAGCTTGCTGATTCTACCTAATAACCACTGAGTGGGCATAGTGTTCTCGCCTTTCACTAAAACGAGAGAATCTTCTACTAGATGGCCTTGGTTGGACTTCCATTTGGTGCGTCTTTGGAGCTCCGCAATGTACTCAGATTTCCATCTGTTCCAGAAGTGCTGTGCTAATTGTTGTACGAGCTGAAATCTGGAAAGTCGATTCATTTTTATGTCGGTGACATCTTGATCAGGTGCTGCAATTATTGGTCTTCCAATCAAGAAGTGAGCTGGGGTAAGAGGTCCAAAATCGTTGGGATCAGAGCTCAGTGGGCATAAAGGACGCGAATTCAAAATCGCCTCGATTTGTGCGAGAACTGTGGCAAATTCTTCAAATGATAAATGAACTTGGGTCAAAACGCGCCTTAAATGATGCTTTACGCTTTTGACAGCTGCTTCCCACAAACCTCCGAAATGAGGAGAGTAGGGTGGTATAAACCTCCACTCTATATTCTGAGAGCTACATTTCTCGATTATAGTGTTGCTGCCATGTTTTAGAAAATCCTTTAGCTCTCGCTGTGCCCCGACGAAGCTTGTTCCATTGTCGGACAATATTTTTGATGGTTTGCCTCGTCTAGAGACAAAACGATATAGCGCTTGAATAAATGATTCTGAAGAAAGGCTAGAAATCAATTCCAAATGGACTGCTTTAGTTGATAAACAAATAAATACGCCAATATAACATTTACTTAAACGACAACCTCTACCTTTCTTATCGTTAATCATAAATGGCCCCGCGTAATCAACTCCCACTATTGAAAATGCACTAGAAGGATTAGTTCTATCGCGCGGTAAGTTGGCCATAATTGGCTGTATGGTTTTAGCATTGAATTTGAAGCATTTCACACAATTCTTAACAGTCTTTCGTGCAAGATTTCTACCGGATATAACCCAGTAATTTTCTCTTATAGTGCTTAAGAGCAGCTGAGGGCCGCCATGCAATAGGCGTTCATGTTCTTGTAAAAATAGTAGCTTTGAAAAATGATGCTTTGAATTGATCAAAATTGGATGCCTTTTGTCAAAGGAGTAATTTGAATGTTTTAGTCGCCCTCCTACGCGTAGCAAACCATCGGGTTCTAGAAAGGGACTAAGACTTAATAGATTACTATGGGAGCTCAAAGGCTTGTTATTTTTCAATGTTTCAATTTCGGTAGAATACGATTGAGATTGACAAATTCGAATGAGACATTTTAGAGAATCACTTAACTCCTGTACTGTAAGAGAACCGCCTCTTCTGCGATTTCTCTGAAGACAATGATCCTTAAATCGTAAAATGTATGCCATTGTTCGTTGCATTCTTGAGAAATTTGAGAAACGTTCAAAGGGAAAACTCAGAGTAGGGGGCGCAACATTGGTCAGAAGACTGGATTTAAGTTCAGGTAAATCATGAACCACCTCCAGCTTGTCATTGGGCCAAAAACTTGGGTCCTTAGCTAGCCAAGTAGGGCCGCGCCACCACAAATCAGAGTTTAAAATTTGACTAGGATATATTCCCCTTGAAGCAATATCTGCTGGATTATCGTGGGTGGGGATGTGCCTCCAATCGGCGTGTTTAGTGAGAGACTGAATTTCTGCCACTCTATGGGCCGTGAATGTTTTTAGCAGATTCGGGCTTGTGCGTACCCAAGCTAGAGTTATAGTTGAGTCCGACCAAAGTGTGAAAGATTTGAATTGAATTTTTAAAGCAGTTTTAGCTTTATCTGTTAGGCGGGCTAGAAGCAATGCTGCGCATAATTCCAACCGCGGGATTGGTATTGTTTTTATAGGTGCCACCTTTGCTTTGGCGCATAACAGGGATACATGAACCTTTTGATCGGAATCAATACTTCTCAAATAAACACAGGCTCCGTAAGCCTTTTCCGAAGCGTCAGCGAAACCATGCAGTTGTAATTCAACAGCATTCTTGCAAATAGCTTGTCTGTTTAACTCAAGATCGTTCAAAATAAGAAGCTCCTTCTCCAACCTTACCCAATTTTCAGATATAGCTTTTGGAATAGCGTCATCCCAAGCTAATTTATTTTCCCATAATTTTTGCATTATCATTTTTGCGATAATAGTACATGGGCTTAGTAAACCAAGGATGTCGAATATTTTTGATATAGTAGATAAAATTGTGCGTTTTGTGACCTTTGTACCTATAGGATTGGTATGAATTTTATATTGAAGCTTATCGTTATTGCAAACCCATATCAAGCCTAATGTTTTTGTTTTGCCATCATGCGCAAATTCTAGTATATCGGATTTTAAATCATTTGAACTTATATTTTTGAGCGCGTTGGTGTCGTTAGAGCACCATTTTCGGAGTGCGAAACATCCCGATTTAAGAGTGTCACTTATCGCTTTACATATGTATTGCGCATGCTCAAGTGTAGGTGCACCTGTTAACAGGTCATTTACATAAAAGTCGTGCTTAATGATTTCGGCTATTTCCGAGTTCATTTCTTGAATATCCTCAGCGAGTTTAGCTAAACAGCGTATTGCAAGATAACTGGCAGAGGCTTGCCCGTATGTAACGGTATTTAGCTGGTAGACTTCCAGGTTATCACTCGGATTTTCGCGCCATACAATTTTTTGCAAATGCCTTTGCTCGGGCGTTATTGAAATTTGCCGGTACATTTTAACTATGTCTGCCGAAACTACATAGTTATATTTCCTAAACCTTAAGACTATTGATAGTAAATCGTCTTGTAAAACGGGTCCAATGACTTGAATATTGTTGAAGGATAGACCGTTGCTAGAGGGCGCTGATGCATCGAAAACTACCCGTAGTTTTGTGGTCAAACTCTCTTCTCTCAAAACTCCGTGATGCGGCATGAAATATTCGAAGCTTGAATCATTGCCGTTACAAATTGTCATATGGCCTAGCTCTTTATACTCGTTCATAAATTGTATATATCTGCTGTGCAGCATTGGATCTCTCCTGAATTTTCGTTCTAATGCATAGAAACGTTTTTCGGCTTGAGCTTTCGACTCACCTAAACTAGAAGGTTGTTGCTTCAAAGGTATAGTGACTGTAAAACGTCCGTTCGCGTCTCTGGTAGTAGTTTTGATGAAATTGTCCTCGCAAAATTGTTCATCTGGAGAAAGTTGTCGCGTGCTAGATATTTCCTCGATTTCCCAAAATTTGGCTATTGAATTTAATAATTCCTGGTTTATACTTAAATTACAAGAAGCCTTTTCAACGTTGTTAGTACTTATTTGCCCAGATACAACCCAACCTAGCACTGTATCAATTAATAGCGGCATATTTTTTCCTAACGAAATTTTGTTATTGCTTAAGATTGTCCAAAATAGGTCCGCGCCAATGAGCATGTCTACTGGTCCGGGAATATTGAATTGTGGATCAGCTAGCTTTAGATCACCTGGAATCGCCCAAGATTGCGTGTTGATTCGACAACACGGCATCACACTTGTAATCTCTTTTAGAATATAACAATTGCCATGCGCTTTAAAATTGGTATGTATAGATTTAAATGAAACCTTACACCTTTTACTGACCTTTGAAATATTGTTTGAAATTCCGAAAATTGAAAGATCTGTTTTATGTGTCGCAATATTCAAACGCTTTTGCAAATCCTCCGTTATGAAGGAAGTTTGAGAACCACAATCTAATAACGCTCTTGCTTTGTGAAAATTATTGAAATTGTCTGAAATGAGTAAACAGGCGGTAGATAATAGCACCTGCCCCGCCGCTGGTACCACTACGCCACTGCTTAGTGCTGCGGAACTTGAGCTCGCGTTGTCCGCTATCTCGAGTTTTTCATGCAAAATTGTATTGTGCCAAGCTTTACACACTTTGCAAGGCCCTAATTTACACTGTTTGACAGAGTGACCCGAACGCAAACAGTTATGGCAAAGATTTGATTTTTTGACAAAATCTTTTTTTTGTGTTATTGTTAATCCGAGAAACTCTGCACAACGATATATTGAATGCTCTTTCTTGCAATAGGAGCATGTATATGTACTTGAGGTCAATGACCTTACTCTACTTTGTTTATTGAATTTATTTTCCTCATTACTAAATTTTGAATCTGATTTATTTAAACTGAGACTGTTCTTTGATTCTAACATATTAAGAAAATTGGAACGTTTTTGTAAAAATTGTAGGAATTTATCTAACTTTGGCAATTCTTCCTGATCTCTATTTTCCCTTTCCCATTCAAGGTTTGAGCTAGTATCTAATTTATTAGTAATCCAAAAAATTAGTAGAGGATCCCAATTAGTTATATTTTGCCCCAATTGTTCAATAGATCCCAAATGTTTGTGAATATCGTCAGCTAAATTTTGTAGTTTTTCAGCTGTCGGTTTTTGTATATTTTCTAATAAAAAAATAGCTCTAATATGTTCATATATTAATTTTTTAGTATTGTCAAATCTTTTTGAAATTGTGGCCCATGCCACTTCATAATTGTCGGCCGTATATTTGATTTTGGAAATGGACGCCGCTGCTGTTCCTCCTAGTGCACTTCGCAAGTAATAAAATTTTTGAATATTATCTAATTTTTTACTATCATGAATAAGGCATTTATATGTGTCCCTGAATTCTAACCAATCTTCAAAGTTTCCACTGAATTTAGGAAGTGATATATCCGGAAGCTTTATACCCTCGTTTTTACAACAAGCTTTGTCTGAAATCACGCTAAGATTTGTATCATTATCGTGATTATTGTAGCTTTGTAAAATGTTTTTAGCAACAGCGATTGCATCATAATATGAATTTTCAAATCTCTCTCGTTCGATTAATTGCTCATCTAAATTTATATCATCCTGTAACTCTATTTCTAATTGATATGATTTGAATTCGTCAAGATAATTTTCGGCATCACGTAACCTATCTTTTAATTTTGTAACTTCTGTTTGGCTTAAATTAGATATAGTTGCAAATTCATTTACCGCTTTTGTGAAAATAGTTAACTGAGCTTTAATTACACCTCTTTTCTTTATTAGTTTGCCAAGTTCTGCCATTTTATATTGTCAAATTGTTCAAGCACAAACAGAGAAGCTTTGAAATCGCAAATGGAAAGAAAAATTCGGAAATAAATAATTTGGAACAAACTCACTCTGATTTCGGTCGAACTGCCTGATTCTTGCAATTGAACTAGTCGGCCAGTTGAGTTGATGTCTGGTCGCCGTGATATTGTATCGACTACTTGTTTGGTCGATCACTTTGCACTCGTTGATAGTTGCTTGCAGCACGTGGTAAATTGTTTTTGGGTTATAGTTGTTAATAATATATTGTTTATTGCGAATTTTCACTGGTTTTGTTTATAATCCGCTCGTAAGGACCATGTTTTGTATTATAGTTATTATTAACACGTTCACATTAACATTTATTTGTAAGAAAATTTTTTACATAGCTTTAACAACAGAACTTATTATATATCTCATTTCTTCCATTCGCTCAGTAGTCGGTTGGTCGGACAGCGTTGCCAGTTTTCATGAGTTTTGAATTAATTCTGGCGTGAACAGTGGATTTTAATACTATCGCAGTTTTTAGTAACTAAATCCAGACATATGATTCATCAAGTGTTGTATATATCCAAATAATCATACCATTATTTCGATACTTTTAATTGAAACAAATTATCTAAGAAAAGCAAAATACTAATGAACATAATCAAGTAATGTTCTACTATCATTTCATGACATTATAGAACTAAATATATTAGAACTTGTTGATAATTCTATCAATCAATCAACAGTACAGTTTGAGGCTGCAGAAAAACGAGCAGACTAGACCAAACATAATAGAAACAGCCAATTAGCGCTATCTTATAAAACTATCCTCCATGCCAACAGAAAATAGATGCTGGTAATGATGATATAAGCAGAGACTGTTATTGCTTGTTTGTTTCTTTATTGCAAATGTGTATTCAAGTTGAATTTATATTACTGAAAGTGAAGACTAATGATCGAAAATATCTGATAAAGCTGATTAGCAGTTTTTATCATACTCTCTATTTCCTACCCTCTATCTATGTATGTACATCATAATCTGCAAATTACATCTGAAGTTTAGTTCACCACTAATAAAGCTACACTTTCTTTTTGAAATTATATGTATGGATTTTTTACTGTAATAACTTTAAGACTGTTATTTTTAACATGATTTTAAATCATTTAATTCTCCAAAATGTCAGAAATTTCTTTGTTTTACATTATATATGGAGTTAGACTACTATACTTTCAAGTTACTCATACTTCAACACATATTTGTCCTAGTTATTCAATTCAGTTGAGAGAATAAGAACAGATTATGGTAGAGCTTTATAACATCATTTCTAAGCAACTTAAATACAAATTTTTGTGAAAAGAGGTCCTTAGATAAATTTTGGTAATTTTTCAAAAATACTTATTGAAATAAGTTGTAAATAGAGGTTTGTTTAATTTAGCACTCTGCTAATTGCAAGTAATACAAGAAAAATTGAAAATGTATAGAGAAAATTATAGTATTGATTTCAAAAGATGCTGATAGGAGTATCAGCTACCTACTTTCAAGCAGACACTAAAAATATAGACAATTATTCTCGATAATTTGAAAAAAAGATCAATGTCCTCGTTAAACGTAAAACAAATTGATTTTATACCTAATGGAGACATTCAGCAGTGATGTTGTGCTAATTTTTTTTACTGGAACGCGTATATATAATTATATAAACAGGGCCGATCCTGGGTAGGCGGCCGCTCTGTGCGGTCGTCTCATGTCCCAAATTTGACGACGGGGGGGGGGAGGTAGATTTCCTTCAATTTTCAAATATATATATATATATATATATATATATATATATATATATATATATATATATATATATATATATATATATATATATATATATATATATATATATATATATATATATATATATAATACATGAAAACACCAATGGTTTTTATAAAATATTCCAAATAGGATTATGTTCAGGATCTTGTGGTTGAATTTTCCTTGTTTTATTGTCATCCGATGAACGATGAGACCTTAACCAAGTTTTTACATAATCATCTGGTTTAAATAATTGTTGTGGTGGGCCATTCATTTTTATAAATAAAAGATTTGCTAGATTTTAAATTAATATTCTATTTCTTTGTTCATTTAAAATAATATTCATATTACTGAATCCGCGCTCACACTCTGCCGAATTGCAAGGTACAATATTTATGTATCGAATTAAGATTTCCAAAACCATACGTGAACCGGTTCATGTATTTGTTTCAGTCCGGTTCAAGTTCTTTAGTTCCAGAACGTGTTCCTGTCCAAAAAGGAAGTACCGGAACGACGTTCCGGAGCGTTCCGGCTCGACAACACCACTGACATTAAGTGAAATATTCAGAGCTTGAATTAATAAGAATCTACTGGAAATAAACTATTTGCTTCCTTTTTAAATGTGAAAATAAGTTACCTCATTGATTTCAGAAAGTTTAATGTGAATTTTATGAAATAATACAGATTTTGAGTGAGCTCAAAGGAAAAAATATTACCATAAATATGATTTCCTCAGCATAGAAGTAGTTCTTAAACTTCGTTTGTCAACAAACTAGTTTAACAATCAATAATCTCGAGTTATTAATTTGCTTATTATAACAGTGTTGCTCATATCTTGACGTTTTCACAAAGCTTCGATTAGATTTCTGAACCAAACATAAAAACATCAACTGTTTAAAATTAATGAAAGAATAAAGTTTTAGTTTAGAAAATAAATTGAATTTTCTAAATATGTTGATAATACCCATACTTAAATAAATGTTTTCTGACACAAAACAACACTTTCAATTAGACTTCCAAGTTACCTTTAGTCTAAGACAATAACATAATTATCAAAACATTTACTAGATAGTTGAGAGTGTTGGTGTAGTTGTACTAAACAGTCTATTTAGTTCATTGTTATTGTAAACATGTAGTTCATTTGTTATCAATATGGAACATCTAAATTTATTAGATGAAATTGGATCAGAAATAATGTTAACTTGATTTACGTGTTAAGTCATACTAAGAAACAAGCCATCTTTTTTACACCTTATCAATTGAAATACAAAAATCGCCAAAAAGCTAATGATCAAAGAATAGCATATGTAAACAAGAAAATTAATCATTATGATACAGTAAATTATTAGTCGCAATTCAAATTTTCAATTTTTTTATCCAACAAATCTCTATATCAATAAAAAGAACAAATTTACTTCACTTTTTTGCATTTAAAAATAGAAGCAACACAGTAAATGTTTCGTGTATATATTTTATTTTATTTTTCATTTGGTGGTAGAAAAGTTTCGGTTTATTATATATTAAGATTTAGTTTTATGTAAATTGTAATATATTTTAATAATAAACGTATTTATTGAAAAATTAATTTTATTTGAAAATTTTGGGTACAAAAATACTTGATTATAAAATTTAGATATTTAATTTGCTAACTAATGGTACAAATATATCCAATATCTCAAATACACTTTTGAACACCATTATTTTCTATATGATATTGATAAACTTATTGCCATGTAGTTAATGTGGTAGCATTACACTATTTTGCTGCATGTCCTACAAAAATAATTAGCTATAAACAAAATATATAGAAAACATTCTAAGATAAGGCAAAAATGATTTCAATAAGCACAAAATTTATTGCATATTGGCAGGGAGTTATGACAAAATAGTGGAGTGAAAATTAAATTAAATATTTAGTTTTCGCTTAAAATAAATATTCTTGACAATCTGAAAAATTGATCATTGATTAAGAATATAACTAAACCAAATTGAAATTCTGACTCCAAAGTTTAGCAAATGCTTTTGATAATGTTCAATCAAGTAAAGAAAGTAATTTTATATAATATTCCAATTTTCAAATGATTAACTTATACTTGGAACATTGTGACCAATAACAAACAATTACCAAACAAACAAATTCATATGTTGGTTGAATGGGAATAGTCTATTATATCTTTTGAATACATATATTTACATAATGCATATTAACATTAGTTGCTATATTTCAAAATATCGTACATTTGATATAATAAACAAAAAAATACCTTAAGTTCTGCAATAACTTCCTTCCAATTACTTCTACGTATTTCTGGCACTACAGCCAAAACAAGTTTTATAACTTTAGAAACATTTCCAGCAAATGTCTTCATAACTTCTGGAACAGACACTTTCTCCCCTGAATCTCTCCAACAGTCATAGTCAGTGACTAAAGCTATATTAGCATAACAAATAGCTGCCTCTTTAGCTAAAATTGCTTCAGGTACTTGTGTCATACCAATAATATCACCTCCCCAGAGTTTATACATTTTACTTTCAGCTTTAGTAGAATAACGTGGTCCTTCAATGGTTACAAGAGTACCTGTTTTTATTATAGGCATTCCAAGTTTATCTGCTACTTCTAAAATCAATTTCCTTGTCTTTGTACAATAAACAGGTTCCAAGGGAATATGACAAACCCCAATTGGATGTTCAGGTTCTCCATCATAAAATGTTTGCTGACGATTCGTTGTTCTATCTATCAAATTGTCAACTAAAGCCAATTCTCCCGGTTTATAGTGCTCTTGTAAAGAGCCTACAGCAGAAGTAGCTATGATATGAGTACAGCCTTCCTCTTTTAATGCCCAAATATTCGCACGATAATTTATATTACTTGGCATAAGATGATGTTTCCGACCATGTCGAGCTAATAGAACACATGGGACTCCATCTATTTCTCCTAATATCAAAGAATCTGAAGGGTTTCCAAAAGGTGTTGAAACAAATTTTTCTTTACGATTTTTCAGAATATCTGGGTTATCAAACCCAGTACCTCCAATAATTCCTACCTAAAATGATTAAATATTTACCCAAAGCAATGATATGAGCATAGATTTAAATGAAAAACTTTCCTGTTTTATACATCTCAGAAATATAAAAACAATAATTTGAATTACATTGATAATATACCCTTTTTTATGTATATTGCCTAACTACAAGTTATATTTTCTATAAACATTAACCAAGAATAAAAAGGCAATATTTGTTGAGAACAATTTATTATTCCATAATATAATAACTTCAACCGTCTGAAATTGCGATAATATAATTAATCTTACCTTAACTGATGGTGTCATAGCTTAGGTTAATATATAAAATCTTTGGGTTCAGCCAATTATGAAATAGAAATATTTTAAGAATCTAGTTAAATTAATATCTGAAATTAATGTAAACACCTTTATCAGTTTATCCTTGATATTTTATCACAAAATTATTAGTACGAGCACACCAATCAATCAATGTTCAGTAATTATGTCTAAAATATCTTTGAACGTACTATTTTTGTTTATTATTGACAAACAATTCAACAGAAAATAACTTCTAACGTTATTTTGTTATTTGAAAACTATTTCTTTAAATTATATGAAGCATAAACCTAATTAGAATATAGATAAGTTATTAAAACAACTATTTTTATGAACATCGTACGTTTAGTTACAACCAACACAATTGGCGATAGTGATATTTTACTCAAAATGCACAATCATGTAGTATTGTAATATATACACTATCTCGGGTTTATTAATTTTGAAAAAAGGTCAACCGAAATTAAAAATATGGTAATATTTTGATCAACTATAAGAAAAACACTGATAAGTGAAAATTGATATTTTTATTAGTAAAACTGGCCAATATGGTAGATTCTAACCCAGAATAAAATAATTAGTTTAAGATTTCTACCATAGATAGTGAAAAATTCGACCATTTAACTTCCACCAAAAATAATTTCAAGTATTACTTCTATCATAGACACTTGTTGCTCAATATGTTCGACAAACTCATAGTTAACTTCAAAAGTAAACTAGAGTAAATTTAACTTATCAAAAA
Source organism: Diorhabda carinulata (assembly GCF_026250575.1). Lineage (NCBI taxonomy): Eukaryota > Metazoa > Arthropoda > Insecta > Coleoptera > Chrysomelidae > Diorhabda > Diorhabda carinulata. The sequence continues at coordinate 37,286,230 of NC_079460.1, read as the reverse complement.
TATTTGTTATGGTTACCTCGCGAAATTTGGTAGTAAATATAGTATAACTTTCATTACATAATTTATTATATTTGAACTAGTTACCTATAGTTCATTATCATTCCGGTTAATCCAAACTTAGCTCATTTGAAAATAAGGGTATAAATAATATGTATTAATAAAAGTTTATTATGAAAGGTACATGAATTAATCTGTATTCATAGCTACGGCTTTGCGTCAAGTTCAGTACAATAACTGTACATATAGTGAATAATATAAATGAACAGCCTTAATAACTAAGGATCATCTAGTGAACCTCTCGAGTATTTACTTCACTACAATATACAAGTATAGAGAAATATTCCTCTTAATAATTAGGACTTTACATATATGTGTAATGAAGACTTTGAAATCAAGAACAAATGAAATCTTAAATTACATTTATTAAAAAACAAAACATACTTAGCATAAATCTGCTAAAAAATTTCAAGTAATCTATTTATAGGATTCAATAACTGCTGGACGTTCAGGAAACTCATTGTAGAACTCCAAAAGTCCAGCTGCTTTTCCCAAAATTATAGTTGCAGTAAAAACACCTATCCCAATAGCGAGATGGCCATTATACTTGCGTTGATTAGCATCATAATTGGTTTGCCAACTTCCATTAGGTTGAGGAAGATCGTTATAAGTGGTTTGAACAGAGTGTTCCCCATGATGGGCGTTTCTTTTAGTGCAATTTCTGATAGCTGGGCTAGTTAGTAACCTTCGAATATACATTTTAAATTAATATAACTAGTAATTCTTTACCAAAATATGATCAACTATTTTTGATGTATAGAATAATATTTCTATGGTTGGAAGCAGTGCTTGTCACTGATTGTCAAAAGTATGACAGATTATTTAACCTACATAACATAAATATATTATTCTAGCATTAATACAGGACCGTCTTACTTTTAATTAACTTGTACGATGATATATTGGAATTTATATGTTTAATCAGTTACCTGAATTTGACCCATATAAAATAGTTTTTCTATATATTTTCCTATTATGATATCCATAAGTTACTAGATGAAACAAAAATGTTTTTGTATGCATGTACAATGATATCCATGATTTTATTCGAAAGGCTAATTTATTTGCATAATTTCATACACCACATATCTATTTTCCTGAAATTAGAGTAATTTTTCTAGATATTTGATGACATGAAGAGCCTAAACGACCCTGTGCTGAAAAGTGAAAATTGTGTTGCATAGCGACTAGTAGTTAATTTCTCGAAACATATCTAAGTGCTTTTTGAATACTCGTATCCGAAATGTTTTATTTCTATGGTTCATAAGTGACATCTGAAATAGTTGTGTAAATAAGTCATCAAATAAATTGGAAAATACCAAAAAAAGTTTAATATAACCCCAACTAGAGCTTTTAGTGCTTTTAACTCATGATTTTTATACATTGGTTATATAGTTTTATGAAGTAACAGTTTTTATACATTATATTTATACAAAAGTTCCAATTATACAAGAAACTAAAAAATGGCCGAGGAAACAAATCTACCCAATTCCGAAAATTTAAATACGAAAAATGGAAATTTTATTTGTGGAGTAGTTGAAGGTATGCTTACAATGTATTAATTACATAAAGGTTTTTTATTCTTGATTTGTTTTGCATCATCTGAACGTTTATCTGTTTCATTACTATTTTAAAGGTCATTGATCTAATTTTTTCTTGAAATGTTTATGGACTAAATATTAAAAAATATATTCTTATTTCATTTTTAGGTTTCTATGGAAGACCATGGACAACAGAACAGAGGAAGGATCTCTTTCAAAAGTAAGTAATTGGTTTATTTTTGGTACATCAATGAAGTCAAGACACTTTTCTTTATTTTTTACCATTATTCCATTTGTTAACAATTTTTTTACCTTTATAGAATGAAAAAATGGAATATGAATTCATATGTATATGCACCAAAAGATGATTACAAACATCGTGCTTACTGGAGAGAACTGTACACAGTAGAAGAAGCAGAACATTTGACTAGCCTTATTCAAGCAGCAAAAGATCAAAATATTATTTTTTATTATGCATTGTCTCCTGGCTTGGATATAACCTACAGTAGTTCTAAAGAAGTGGCAGCTCTGAGAAGGAAACTGGAACAAGTGTCTCAATTTGGTTGTCATGCTTTTGCATTGTTGTTTGATGATATTGAACCAGAAATGTCAGAAGCTGATAAAGAAATATTCCAATCTTTTGCCCAAGCACAAGTATCAGTTACAAATGAATGTTTTCAACACTTAGGTCAACCCAAATTTTTACTTTGTCCAACTCAATATTGTTCTACTAGAGCTGTGCCTAACGTCACAAATTCAGAATATTTAAATACCTTAGGATCCAAATTAGCACCAGAAATAAACATAATGTGGACTGGTAAAAATGTATTAAATGTTTCTTTTTCTCCATAATACATTCAATATTTTCAGGACAAAAAGTAATATCTAGAATATTGACAAAAGAAAATATTCAGGAAGTAACAGAGGTATTACGAAGACCTCCAGTTATTTGGGATAATCTACATGCTAATGATTATGACCAAAAAAGAGTATTTCTTGGTCCTTACTCTGGTAGATCTCCTGATCTTATTCCAAAATTACGAGGTGTTCTTACTAATCCTAATTGTGAATATGGGGCCAATTTTGTAGCTATACATACCTTAGCGCAATGGTCTAGATGTAATGTAGATGCTCAAAGGGATCCTTCCATACGTAAGATATTAATCTCTTCATATGTATATTTTGTTATGTATAACATCTATTTGCTTAGATGTTTACGTTTTTAGTCTGAAATTTTATTAATGCAAGAATTATCTTTACTTATAATTTTGATAATAAAATCATCCATCAATTAAATTATACATAAAAATAATTTTTTCTATTTGTATGTAGATAAATTTTCTGCTATTCAATTCCAATTAATAGTATGTTGATAAACATGTTTCAAACTATTGGTGTCATATTTTTTCACATTATTTAGATGATACTGTGTCTGCTGATATAAAATTAGAGACTGAGACTGAAGATGGATTATCAGGCGAAGATGTACCATCAACACTATCTCCAAATATGTATCACCCGAGACAAGCTTTACGAAATGCAATAAAAGATTGGCTGCCTGAATTTGCTAAGCACAAGTCAGCTTGGGGTCCCATTACCAAACCTCAGCCTGCAGTTGCTGGTAATAAATTGATTATCTATATACGTTATTTGATTATATAAGTGATTAATTAAATATATATTTTTTTAATTAGTTGTTCCTGTGCCTATAATACCTTCAATAAACACTTGTATGAGTTTAACATCTACTAGTACCACCACATCGAGTAGCAATACAGCTATAGTAAATTCAAATCAATTACAAGCATTAGCTGAAGTTTGCAGTACAGTAAGTAACAAACAGAAACTGAAAAATATAAAATTAATCATGTAAATAACGTTTTTAGGTATCTTGTACTGATTCAATTGTTAGTGCAGTTCCAGGTCCTGTTATGAACTCTCTGGTATCAGAGACAAAAGTTATTTGTAATGAATCTATTCCTAATCCCATTACACCTGTTTCAATTCCTATTCCAATTGATACAACTGAGTCTAAAACTGTCACTATACTCAGTGGTACCATAATAAAACCAGAAAAAGGAAAAGTGGACCATGAAACTACAGAAAACCCTGCTGATGGTACATACTTTTAATAATAACAAATATAGCAAAATCTTGATTGAAACTTAATTTGCTTGGAATTGAATTTTCAGAATTCGTTGCAACTGAATATAATAATTCATATGTAGTTGAACAAACTGTCTACAAATGTTATAAGTATACATCAAAAATTGTAATATAAATTTTGAATTCAACTTTAAAAAAATTAGATCACTGTTAGGAGTTCAAGATTGCATAAAAATGGTCCAAACATAAATTATGAAAAGAAATAGTATCACATCATAAGATAAATTGTCAAATTTTATTTATATTCATAATAAACTATCTTTATAGTATGACCAATTCACACAATTGTATATAATTTCAATTTTCAGTCACAAATCTCAAAGATCCTAAGGATGAAAGTACTATGAACACTGATACTAGTTTAAGTAATGAGTCAAGCTTAAGTCCATCAGAACCAATGGATTGCAATAGCACCCCCAACATATCACCTGCACATGGAAACAAATGTACTAATGGCTCTAATGAAGATGTTGCGATGAGTGAGAATTCTGTGAGTATGTTTGGTGTTATCTTATGTACACAACTTTCATATTATATTATTCCAGACTTTCAGTGGAAGCATGCAGGTAGATCCTAACCAAATGGTCATAGAAAATAATACTGAAAATGAAAGGTATGCCATCAAAAAATTCAACTTTACATAAAAATTACATTTAAAAAAGAAATTACTGAAGATTTTACCATCATTGATCTCTTATTGTCAACTTAAAGCAAGAAATAAGAAGAAAAAATCTATATATATTATATATGCAGGTAACAATATTGTCAATGTGAAACGCATTGGAAAACCAAAAGAAGGGTTAGTAAGACAGAATTCGTTCAAATTGATTTGGGACAATAAGAAACTATAAATACTTGGACTAAGCTAGTAACTGACAGATGAAAAACAAGGAAGAGAAAGGGAGAAATTAAAAAAAGGATTCAGAGACTACTTCACTAATCAAACAATGGAAAAACAGGACCCACTTCCAAAACTAGTAACGCAAATAATTGATGGTAATAAAAATAGATGTAGACTAAATTATAATTTTCACGGACAAGAAACAAAGTTTAAAGTGGAAATATTAAAAAATAGGGAAATTATCAAAATTTGTCACTAGCTAAAGACTAAATGGAAAAACAAAAATGGGGAGGATATTTACCAAAAGAACTACTATAATTATAAAACTCATAGGAAATTAATTTCCTAGATTGGATACCATTGCCGAATTAGCAACAATAGACAAGTTGTCAAAGATTCAGACTAGAGTGGCAAGAATGAAGAAATTAAAAAATAGTTATTTATGACTATAATGCTTAGGTAAGGCGCAAATTGGGACACGTATAGCACGTGCGAGGTAACGCAGCACAGCACGTAGTTTTGTAATCTACAAGAATGAATACATTTAAGCAAATTAACGACATAGCGATACCTGACACGACACGCGTGAACTCACTGACGTGTCCTGCTGTAGTTAACACACGCTGTGTCGCACGTGTGGCTGACTAGCAAGTCTCTCATTAATTTTTCTAAAAAAAATGGCAGAAGAAAAGTTAATAGAGGCGGTAAGGGAAACAGAGAGCTTTACGATACAAAAAATGGTGATTATGATGACGAAATAATTAGCAAAATCAGTATCACTCATTTTAGTTGTAAGTGTAAATTGTCCACTGTTTATTTTCTTCAATAGAATAACTATATTAGGTGATTTAAATTTCGTTCTCATCAAAACATGAAACAACATTTTCTCCAGCATAATCCAATTCTGATTCAAAACTCAAGTTCAATAACAATAATTGTTTTGTTTGAGTGTCAAAAATTTCAAGGAATTTTTTGATGCCGGCTAGTCGCGAACGGCCATCAAATCCAAATCCCATCGTTTTCATATTGAAAACGTTTGTCTTAATATGTCTCTCGTGTCACGCTATCTCACACGTGCTATACATGTCCCAATTTGCGACTTGCTTTAAAGATTTTTCTCTTTGGTCATTACGTGAATATAGAATTTTTGTAAGTAATTTATTATTTGTTTGACGATGGGTACAGTCAACAGTTCCTTTACTATAGTTTCATCCATTTTTGTTCAAAAATAAAATGATCTTCAAATCTTATGTCTTCCTAAAATCTCAACAGAAAAAACTATTTCTGAGCAGTTTAATCACGAATTCATAATGTTGTTATTCTTATTAATTAATTAATCGAATGTCAAATAACTGCAAGTGAATTAAAAATCAAATTACTTGAAAAATCAACAGGTGTTTCTCAATAAACAACTTCAACCCATTTTGTATTTAAAGGGCATGCCAAAACTCACGGAAGTCAAAATTAATATTTTTCAACTAAAATGGAGTTTACAGTTCTGTAAAACAATTAGTTTTTATATTAAACAGAAATGTTTGAATTCAAGTATTTTTTTTTTCATTTTTATTTTAGCAAAGAGTCAGCGTTGACATATGAAGACTTAGCCTTACTTTGTGATCTATTTTATCTTCCATTTGAACATGGTGGACAGGCGTTACAACTATTACAAGAATTTAATTGGTTAAAGTCGAATGCACATTTAGTTATAGTGGCCAATCAGAGGAAAGACAAATCAAGTCCAGAGGTAATAGTTTTTTGTAGTTTCTTAGAATTTCCTTTGAGAGCCTTTTAATATTATTATTGGAGAGAAATAGTTATAAAGTGAAACCTGGATAAGATTTCAATTTTTTATGTGCTATTTTGTAAAACTACAGTTTAACCAATGGTCAATACTGAATCAAAAATTGTCAATCAAAATTTAAGCTATTCGCTATTGTTCTACATATATTTTGTTACCGAATTTAGTAAAAGTGAATGTATGCTATTGAACAATCACATTTATAATGTATTCATATGCTGTGTAATTAATATAGAATAAAGATATGTATTTAATTATCTTCAAATTATATTTCACTCCAGGGACAAAATAACTTTTGTTTACTACACTCACAATATTAATCAATTTCTAATGTTCATATTTAAGATTAATCCAATAATACGTAATAATTCTAAATGCCAAAGGTCCATGAATGGTTTACTAGAGCTGAAAAGTTGAATGAGATGTCGCAAGCCATGACTAGATTGTTTGAACATATATCAAGCTGTAACAATCGAGAACTATTGTATGATTTATATGCTTATATATGGGATATGAGAGGTGTGATATCGTTGCTCAATTCATACATCAAATGGCTTGGTGAGTATGCATAAATATATATATTGAATACAAAATTTAGTGAAATGTAGTTTATTGTAAGGAATTGTTAAGAATATATTTCCAATACTTTGTGAACAGTTTTGTGAAAAAACTCCTAATATCCTAAAATATAGCGATATAAACTTAATTTTGATCCTTTTAAATGAAATTAACACTTTGATCTAAGAATATGTGGTAAAAAATACCGGTTTCCAATTGTCTGAAAATATTTTTATCATTTGGTGGAAGCTCATTTTTGTAATCAAGTAAATTTTTATTTCATAACGATTTGTTGAAACTAATTTTATAGTTCAGTTTCAAATCTTGAATTTTTACTATTTGATTTATTATATCCTTGAATTTTTATTGTCATACATTCCATAAAATTTAGGTATTTTTATTCTTTATCTTCAGTTTCTTAGTTTTGTCTGAAAGAATAATAACTGATTTAGGAGAAATGATTATCTTTGTATCCATACCTCAACTCTGGGTAAATAAAATTAGTTCACTTTATAATTTTTAATTTTATGGTTAATATAACAAATGAAATATTACAATTCCTTATAATAATACTCTATGTAAATACATTGAGATGTTAGATTTAGAGCTTTCTACAGGTTTTTGAAAATTGTTAATTTACAATTTAAAATTCCAATAAAAAATGTTTTTGCTAATATTTGAGGTTTTGAATCCTAATGTATCGAAACGTTTCTAACATCATAAATGTCGTTTTGTGATCAAAATTTATTTTACAATAATATCAAGATTTATCAGTAATAATCTAATAATTTTGTCAAAAAGTCTGTTTACGTTCTAAGTATTTTAACCAGAAGCGTAATATTTTGTAACATTGTATATTGTGCAGAAAGCGTATTTAAATTTCAGGAATCTTGAGTTTTTCTATGCGTCACAATTCGTTTTTATTTTGAGAAAAGGCTAAACGTTGACAGACTTTAGTTATGATTGAAATCGAACAATTTTGTAAAATATAATTTTGAAATTTTAATAATAACTTTTAGCGTTCATTAATCAAACTTGCGAAATGCTTGCTTCGTATTTAAAAGTGAATATTCTCTAAATAAATTCGTAACTTACTCAACTATCTATAGAAAAGGCAAAGACTATTTTTTTGAGCATTCATTTCTGGACATTTTCTATACCTCAAGTGACACTGGTAATAACTGTTCAATTACTGACATTTGTATCATTACCAATTTCGATATAAGAGTAGAGTCAAAATTCAACAGTACTACAATTTTATTAATTTGTTTAACACATCAGTTGAATTTCCTCTTTGTGCTTTTATTTTATCACTGTCTGCTCATATGGTTTTCCATTTTCTTATTTAGTGATCTTTTAGTTTCCCTATCTCTGTTACAAACCTTACTAATACATTCGAAATTAGTTGTTATCACTGTATTTTAATAAAATCTTTCTTTATTCTTGGATAAGAGATGAAGTCTTAAGCAATAGATAATTCTATTTTTGGCAAAAATGTTAATTCTTTGTTTTTAACAGTTGATTAAACTATGGATATAACCAAGTTTTAGTGTTCGCTTGGTTTTAAATAAAATTAAATGTAGATACCGGGTTTTTTAAAATTACATTAAAAGCAAATAGATGTTTTGCAAGTTTGACTGAAGTGAACTTTCAGTTGAAACGCTGATAAGACTTAGATCGAGCCATATTAACATGTTTTTTTTTCGTCTTAAGCTGGCGGTCATTTTCCTCCATCGATGCCATCGTATACCCAGGGAACCTACACATGTATGCATCTTCCAAGGAATTTAGTATATCGAGATGTTTATTCATATTTCTTTGTATTTTCTCGAGCATTTTGCGTAAATTTATATTAATGCGTTCATTTTAATTTTACATAATGTGCATAACATCATTTTTCATTGTTATTATTGCGTAATTTATTATAATAAATAATAAAGACACAAAAGGTAATATAAGTAATAACAATCAATTATGTAGATCTTAGAAATAACACATAACTACCTTAGATCTCTGAAGTAGAGAAGGCTATTGAAACTTGGATCAAATATAAAAAAAACATATAAAACAAGAATCTTTTGAGCACTATCCAGGAACAAATAAAACCACTTTTAATTTTTCAAAGCTGGAAAGTTGTTACACTAATCCTGTTTGTCCTTTTTTAAAAAGTTCATATGCTCAAAACAAGATCAATAATTAAACTATACAAAAGGTGAACCGATATTATTGTTTAGCATTTCAAAGATATTGGCACTTTTAAATTTTATAGCATTGTATTTGAAAGTTCTCATAGAAAATCATCAACAGAGCTACTCATTATACAAACAAGAACTCAGTAGCTTATGCCGGTGAAAAAACAAACTTTTGTCGCCCAGGAAGAGAAATGGAAATTCATTTTTTCTTGTTGTTAGACAGTGACTTCAAATTTAACTGAGTTAAGTCAAAACTAATCCAGCAATGGTTAGAAGAATCTTTGTGGTCCTTAATATTGAATTTCTTATCAAACTAATGTATAAATAATATTCTATTAAAGTACAAGTGGTAAAATCGACGCCTCTTCTTACAATAGTTCATTGTGTAAATGCATCAACTTCAAACTCTAGAGATCTTCGTAGGTAGCCTAACCTTTAGTATTAATTTGGATTGTTGCTTTTTTTCATATTTCTAACATTTACTATTTCTTCACTTATTTGCTTCGGGTAAGAAATGCACATTAACTTGCGTAACATCATGCAAAAAAGCGCTGCGCTGTTTGATACATTCTGTTCACACATATTATTGTTATTATTTGATGTAGGGTTTTCGAAAGGATGGAAAGAGACGTTTATGAGTGGCGACCAAGAACCATGGGTGTTCAGAGGTGGACTTACTGCCGATCTACAGGTAATAGTTACTATTATTCTTACTCAAAATAAAAAAACTATAATCGTAGAAATTTTATATGTATGTACATTTATAATAAGAATATTTTTCTCACTATAATCAGCATTAATTAAGTATATATGTTAAGTAACCCAACTTATTAACAATATCCGGAAACTGTGATAGAATTATGAACCCATTTTACTAATTTTTACGAAAAATTCTTAGAAAAATATATCGTGTATAAAGTAGTTCATTACTCATTCATTAATCTACCATATATAATACGAGGATATATTGAAAAATTCTTAGCCTACTATAGAACCAAACAAAATTTCAATGTCAAAATATTTTATTACTCAACATATTTTCTTCTTAATTGGATACATTTATTACAGCGAACCTGTAACGTCTCTAGACCTTTCAAAAAAATGATGATAGTCGGACGGAGCCAAATCTGGTGAATAAGGGGGGTGTTCTAGTAATTAAAACCCTAAATCACGAATTTTTTGCATGACAACATGAGATTTGAGTCCAGTTGCTTTGTTTCCGAATCGTAGAAATGTACCCCAAGTCTCATCCATTTTCACAATTTCGGTGGACATCTTTTCTTTTAATTTATTGCGTAACTCTGGTTTACTTTTTTGACGTCAAACTTTACACTGACACTTCTAATAAGTTATTGTTGCTTGCTATGCTAACACAATATTTTGTTTATGCATGGAACTGGTCTAGGCTAACTAGATATCAATACATCCTCGTACTTATGATAATAGTTTCAGAAAGATGTCCTCTGCTTTTATTGAATAATGAAATGCTTTATTAAAAATGTTTTCAGAACCTCATCATCATCTATCAGCCATCTTCCATCCACTGCTGGATATAGGCCTCCTCTAGTTTAAACCATCTATCTCTATCTTGAGCTGTATGTATCCAATTTCCTGTATGTATCTAGATTTATTTCTAGGCCAACATTCATTGTGGTTCTTTTCAAATCCGTGGCCATCTGCCGAGCGTCTTGCATATTGTCGGTGATTATGACGATATCATCTGCGAAACGCAGGTGGTTTAGATACTCACCGTCGATATTTATACCTTTCCCTTCCCAGTTTAATTTTTTGAAAGAGTATTTTGAAAGAATTTCAGAACCTACGAGTGAATATTTAACATATGACTGGAAGGCAATTTTTCATCATTTTCATTTATATGATAAATTCTATCAATTTTAATGTTTTGTTGAATATTTTTCCCTAATATGAATTGGCCTCAGTGTATAGGTCTGGCTTAATTCTTTATAATAATAATTTTCTAATAACCTTAGTATTATTTTAACCAATTTTCTTCAAAAAGACTTTGATTTATTAGTTTATAATAATGATATTTGAATTTCTTTATTAAATATTTTGTTTCAGCGTCTAATTCCTGTTGATTCCGGGAACGATCTCTTTATATATAAAGTACCCGAAATGCCCACCAATCGAGTGTTCACTATTCGACCATACCTGCCTACCGATGAAGAAATCGTGTATAATGTTTGCACAAAAACGTGTAAAGATGGTCTCGAAGATCCAATACCTTATCCTGATAAACTTCGTCACCTTCATGCTGATAGAATAGTAGGACCTTACGTAACTCTCCATCCAGAATTTTGTTTTGTTATAGAAGACGATTTGGGAATTGTAGGATATGCTTGTGCTGCTCCGGACTATAAGAAATTTAGGATAAAACAGGAGTTAGCTTGGATACCAGATATGTGTGAAAAATATCCAATGGATTGTGGTAAAGATATTCATAAATTTGCACAGGTAATTTTTTTAACTGTAGATATTCTCTGTTGAAATTTTTTAAAATTAAACAATTTTAGGAATCCATTGCATACTTTCATAATTTCAAGGATGAAATTTATGTTAACAGCCCTACACATCCCTCCAGTATGATTTGTAGTTTGTTACCTTCCGTTTTAGACCAGTCTGTCAGTAAAAGATTGGTTACTTGCATATTAGCAGCATTAAGGGCAAATGGTTAGTATTGACATTAGATTAGGAATATATACAGTTTTTACTATTCCCTTTTATAAACTGTTAATTTATTTAAAATATTTTACTGTAAACTAAAAATGAAATAAAAATATTTTATTATACAATATCTGAATATAAATGTGTTACAAAATGGAAGACCTCAGGTATTGCTCTGCGTTCTTGGTTCAAACCATATATTCAATTTCAATAATTATATAGATTTTCATGAAAATAAAAGTTCTTCAATATTGTGGTGAGTAGAGGGTTGGTTATATTGAGATTATTATGGTAAAATAAAGCATGTATGCAAATTTTTGTGGTTTCAAATGTGTACAACTAACTGTGTTATTTGAGAGAGGTGAAGGAGAGTAAATGGGGTTATCAAGGTTTAACTACTAGTGTCAGTTTTACTCTTCCGGCTGGGAGCTATACTAGACTCTGATTTGAGGAGAAAAAGTAACAAAAAGATATTCGCAACACTAGAAATAGGAAAATTATGTGCTAGTTTGAAATACATGATCTGGTGTTCTAAAAATACGATAGTAAACCTGTTAATTTATGCCATGATATTCAGGTATTAAGGTAAATAAGTAGAATATGAAGAATAAGCTGATTCAACATGATAAATTATATTAAAACAATATATCATTTCTACAAAACAACTAATAATCTCCTATAAATTCCCCTGGTAAATGTCATTTAATAATCGACAAAATTTGGTAGAATGAGATATACTTCTGACAATAAAAAATGCTATTGAAATTATTCCAGCAAATTTTTTCTATTTTAGGGTCTTTTGGAGTTCATGTTGTAATTAACTCATCAGACAGTTATACACACGCATTTTATGGGAAATTGGGATTCGTGGAAAATACCCAAGAATCTATTAAAGGAAAAATTGTGATGGGACGTACATTTTAAACGTTATTGAACTGATTCAACAGTCTTTATATCACTTTATTTCAATTTATATATGACTTTATATTATATTCTATACATATTAACTTAGTTTATTGTCAGTATTACATGCTGTCAATAATTTTTGACGTATTGTGTAATATGTGTATTTTGTTAGTAAAACTGATTTTAGAGCCTCATACCATTTCTGCTTGTACCATAAGTTCATTAATAGTTATTTATTATAAATAGAACATAATATGTATTATTATTATGAATTTTTATTAAGCTCCGCCTGTTTGCATTGAGATTTTTAAAATATATGCTTAATTTTATTACAAATAGTGCCTGTATCTATATAAATATTAAAATTGAAAACATGTTGCAAGACATTTTTTAATATTGTTCATTTTTAATTTACTAGGTGATTCAAAGCAAGTACTAATTTTCTAATCTTCCTGAAATAGATGGCGGAAATTTATTTATAATTATATACACGAAACTAATTATTTATACACATATTGCACCATACAGTATTTATATTATGAGATTCCAATGAATTTTTGTCTAACAGCTTTCAATTTCTTTTTTCCTTATATTCACTATGTGATTTAAAAACGCTTTGAAAAAAATTATTTATTCAATTTTCATAATACTGTACATTAAGTTAATTTAGTAAATTATTGAACATATCATTTAGGTATTATTTATTATCCCATACTCAAAATTTATCTTCGTAGAATAAGCAACTTCAAAGTGACATAATCAAAGAGTTTTCTCGTTAATGGATTTAAGTTCCATTAATTTCTTCTGAATATCCATGATCTGAAATAAAACAGTTTAATTCAATTGTTATAAAAATAGATGAAAAGTGGAAATTATTTTTGAAACCCCAAATTTAATAAAAAATATGAGAAAATAAGCAGGTTTCAGAAAAAATAGATCTTTTGCATATCAGTATTTTTGGCTTAAAAAAATAGTAACCACTGTGAATTTGACCTCGACATATCTTCAAAAGTATATTAATAAAAGAATAGGAGCAGTTAGCTAGAAGACAGCATTTAATCATTCTATTCATCTACCTATTGGTAGAAATAGTAAGATAGTTTAGATAAAATATGAGAAATACAAGAAAAACAAACATGTATGTATTTGTATATAGTTTATTTTTATGGATCCAAAACACATTTACCATTTTTATTTGCTTTTCAGCTTGTTCAGCTCCAGATCCTGGTGTCACTGGATCAAATGAAACTTTCATGTCTTTTAATTGTTCCATTAAGTTTGTTATCATCATTTGAATATCTACTGGAGAATAGTGAACAACAGGTTCACTACTGACATAACTTTCTTCATCAAACTTCTTTGCAAGTTCTTCTCGAGATAACGTCTTGGCATAACGCTGGTCTGTACCATAAGGAGCTTGTGGGATACCTTCCAGGAATGGTTTTGGATGTATTTTTGCTTCAGATTTCATTTTTAAACGCCAAGTAGTGATTGCTTGAAGATTTCTAATTAAAAAAATATTCTTTTATTTAATTTTTGAAACTTTTAATTCTCCCTATATTTACTAAAAGGAAAAAGAGAAAAACGAAACATTCTAATATTTTTGAGTTGTTGGAAATGTAAAGGGTTGTTAATAATAAAATAATAGTTCATATATATGGATCAAAAGCAACAGTTACAGTTTTGTAAATCAATTATTTATTAATAAAAAGAAAATATATAATTATTGAAATAATAAATTATATAAAATAGAAATTAACAAATACTGAATAATTTTTACCAATGATCGTAAACTAAAAGCAATAACAAGAACATAAGACTCTTTGAATGAAACTATTTTTAAATGGCTCACAGAAGATTTTAAAATCAGAATCTAGGTACTTAAGTGGTAGTCAAATAAACATTGTTTTCATCAGCTAGAAAAATGATTCAAGATAATAATGCTATCACAAAGTGTTACTAGGTAAGTAGTAAAAATTTTTTTTAAATACTGGTCCCCCTCTTACCCCTCAAGATCTTTTTGGGAGGTAGAGTGCCATCTTATTGTTCATTTTTGATTCTCAATACAATGCTTTTTTATTTTTTTTTCTACAACTCTTTCTACTTCAAAAACCTGGATCTTGTTGCCCATTAACGTAGTAGAAGGGCAAATTTTGTTCTGCAATTTGGCTGAAAATCTAGGATAAGGGGTTTTCGGGGATGAGGAAACCAATGGTGATATCAGTTTCACCATAGGACTACAATTACATAGTTAAAAAAATAAAAACCCCAAAAATTTTGGTTTTTGTTTTCTGAAAAATAGTAAATTACTTATGAAGCCGACAAAATTTTGAATATGGTGTTATAAGGTGATGAGAATTCTCTTATCATAATCAATTTTGAGCAAATTTTTTTTTCTCATGCTTTATTTGAAAAATTTTCAGAAAATATTTTTCTCCCTCTTAACTATGACAATTTTGTGCAAACTAACTTCAAAACTCGTATAAAAATATGAGGTGCTCTATTTTTTTCAATACAATATATAATAATATTATGTTTTGTATCCTCTATCAATTATATGGAAGCAGTGAAATTATTATTCAGGCATTAATTATTAATATGCCACACTTAACGGTAATATATAGGGCTCTGAGTGATAAAGGTTCCATTTGAATATACTTTATATTAGTTTAATACCTACCTTTCTTGTTGTATTATTCTCTCTTGATCGGTTAATAAATTTCTCAATTCTTTTAACCATCCTTCTTTGAGGTTATTAAATTTCTTACTGTCGCCATCCTTTAATGTCTTATTGAAATAAGATTTCAAATATAATGTAGATCCAGTTCGGCTAACTTTATGGATTATTTTAACTTTTTCTGGATCTTTTTTATCTTTAGAAAGATTAGGTGATAATAGTTGCTTTACTTTTAGATCTGGGTTATAAGTTTGTTCATCTGAGATTGTTTTCTTGATTTCATCCATACTTTTTCTCGCTTCGTTGTACATTTTGGAAGAACTGGGATAATGTTTATCAAGATTTCCACTTTCTATATTGGTTACCTAAGGTGATAAAAGAAATTGTGAACATTAACTTGTAGAGTTCTATGAATCCTTTTTAATAAAATATCAATTATTTAAACTAGAATGAAGAATAATCCTACAAAGGTTTACTTTTTGACAAGTGGAAAGGTTTTAATGAATGAATGAATTTAATTTGATATTAGCCATGAAGAAATAAACAGCCATTGAGAAGTCTCATTTTACTTCTATGAACTAAACTGTATAGTCATAGTTTTGGACAACATAACAATGATAATAGAGTAAACTAATTGTTGTAAAGTTTTACATCAAACTTAGAAAAAGTTATTGTTAAATTATAATAATCAAAATTTAAAGCAATGATGATGATAGTAATTAGTGAAATTAATTATAGTTCGTTACCCTTATGACTCTCTCTGTGTCCTGGATATCTCCGTCTGAAATTGAGCTTTCTTCTCCAGATTCATTCTTTATGT
Organism: Diorhabda carinulata; assembly: GCF_026250575.1. NCBI lineage: Eukaryota > Metazoa > Arthropoda > Insecta > Coleoptera > Chrysomelidae > Diorhabda > Diorhabda carinulata. The sequence continues at coordinate 37,269,989 of NC_079460.1, read as the reverse complement.
GTGTAATTTCATACTGCTCCCTTAGAAAATCCTTTATGATTTCTGTACCAGCCGCTAGTATTGCTCTCACTGGGTATACCAGAGGATTTTCAGTAATATGGAGACCTTTCAAACTTTTAACTGTTCCTAAATACAAACAACGATTTCAAAAACCTTGTACATATTAGTCAATGATACAAAGAAAATCTGAAAAAATTTCATTTTGACTAGAATATGTATCTATATTGTTAGTAATAGACGTTTTAAAGTTTAAAGAGGAATAAGTACTGGAATTAAAAAAAATTGTAACATAGTTTGACATATTAACTGGAGCTTAAAGTGTGACTTACCCAGTTCATTGGGAAGTTTGTGCAAATTATTATTTGTGAGTAATATATTTTCCAAACATTTATGAAATGCAATACTGAGGGGAATAGATTCTAACATGTTATTTCTCAGATCCAGCCATTTCAAACCCGGCAGCTTCCAGAATATATCATCCGGCAATGTTGTTATAAAATTGCCTTCCAAGAAAAGCATTTTTAAGTTGATCATCTTTAAAATATTTGGAGGCACTGTTATTAATTTTTCTTTGGAGCGATCGCATATAACATCCAACTCATACATTATTGTATATCTTAATAAAAAAACCAAATTTTAAATTTGAATAACACTGTAAAAACTCGTAAATGTGATTGACAGTTTTGGTACTGCCAAATTGTTTATTTCCATAGTAACGTACACTTGTATAGCATGTCTGATTTGTTACGATAATTAAAATCGATTTTACGCATTCGTTATCGCTATCCTGTCAGTCGATTTTTTTGCGCGAGATTTTCTCAGAGGGAGTAAGAAGTTAGATTTAGCAAAAGAATATAACAGAAATGACTAATAAAGTAATAATCTGAAGCTATTATTATTGTTCGTGAATTGACAAAGTAGCAGAAAATAAAATTGGAGGGAGAAAATATTCAAATAAAAACTGTAACTTATATAATTTAAAAGACATCAATAATGATTAGATTTCAACACTGAACGGGCGAAGATCCACACACACATAACTGAAAAAAGTTTCCGTCAAAGATAGGAATTGAAATCCGGACCGCCGGATTTCTACTCTACCTACAGACCTATCATCTCTATTATTTTTGAATGACATTTATTGCTGATGTTTTCTACACATAACTATTTTTACGTGAAGCCATTGACCACAATTGTCAAAAGTTAAATTGAATAAAAAATATTTTTATAAAATAATGTATTTTCTTCCATTAGCGTAGGTTTTTAAGTAAGTCCAGAAGTAGGAAGATTCAGAGAAAAAAGTGGCACAAACTTTAATGAACAAATAAAACAAAAATCAATTGTTTTTATTATACAAAAATCTTTCTACGTTATTATATTGTTGGTTATAATTAGAAGACTGATATCTAGGTGAATAAACTATTCATGCACATAATTTTATGATCCTGTTATGTATTACCAATTTCGGAACAATAAATCTAAAATTAATACGTAGAATATATACACACATAAAAGTATCATGAGCTGCTTTTTTGGAACTATAAGAAAAGAAAGTGTCAGCTACGTATGCAGATATTCGCAAACATTACGTTCGGGGTCAATGTAAATTATAACTAAATTTCTGTTGATAATTGATGTATGATGATTCATAAAGTTGCCTTTATTATTTTTAGCAAATTCAATAATCGAAAAAATTACTTTTAATTGGTTAATTATGATTAAGAACTTATTAGTATTACATTCTGTACGTGGAGTAAAGAATAATTTCTTCGTCTCCAAAATTAATTGTGGATTTAATAAGAAACGTGTTCGTCCTCTTCAAGGTACGGACGGGAATTTTTTTCATGGATGGGTGATAGAGGGCCACAACGTTATATAATTTCCTTGACCGTACTGGGAATTTTTTCTTAGGCATATTGTACCATTTCTTCTATAGTAGACACGAGCAAACTATGTTTTATTGTCAAGAAGAATACAATTTCATAAAATATAGACGATAGACAGAGAGTAAACAAATATTACATTTTCGATAAATGTTAGCTGCATTCTTTAATTTTAGTAAAAATGTACGTAAAAACTATATACATTGATAATTAGTACCTATACATTAGTGGGTATATACAAAAAGAAAATAAATAAAATTTATTCATTAGAAATGATGTGTTTGGAAGAAAGCCGTATTAAAAATATACACAACAGTTTTAATTTTATTGAGGAATTGAGGAAGTAAATTATTTTGAAGGTTCTTATAGAAACTGTGTCCAAATTTAACAGATAGAAATGTCTTATCGAATGCCCAATAAAAAATACTCATTAATCGTGTTATATTTGTTATTATGAGGGTTTTTATTCTGCGGTCGTGGGGAGATAATTTAATCAAAATATGAGTAGAGATTTTATTCACTAAAATGACTAGAAAATAATTCATAATAAAAGGGCCGTTATGGCCCTAAGTGATAGGTGAGTTATACTATACTCAATATTTATTAGTGACAAGTTTTGCATTTTTATTAATATTTTTTTTCTAAATTTTTGGTGATTATGTATACAAATAACAAAAAATTGTACAATTAAACTATTCTCAAATTATTTACAAAATATTATATATCTAGGAATATATTCCAAAGTTTACAACAAATGGCTAGAATACAAAATAAACTTTAATGGTAAAATCAAACATGTCAACAAACATATATATATCTAAAATGAATTATATTCGAAGGGGTGCATTTTTTAATTTGTATAGTTAATATCACGAAACAAATTACCATAAATGAATAAAATATCACACTTATCCAAAATAAAGTTCTGTTGATTGTTATACTTTGGCACATATCATCATATTTGTATATCATGAAACCAAGAAGAAGGCCGGAAACACCTCCCACGCAGTGTGCTTCCCATGATATAACTGGTTCCTTTTTGGAGTAAATGTGAACAATGTTGTATATAATATCGAAAAGAACTAATACTCCCAAGGCAGCGAGTCTGTAGATTTTATAATTTACTCTTGAATAATTCTAAAAATAATTTTTTTAGTAAGTGTTTTGAATCATTTTCTCTAGAAATAAGAAAATTTTTATAAATTAAGGATACCCCAATTGATGCAAATAAACTAGATTCATGACAACTTGTTCAACTACATCAAATTTTTGTTAGAAAACATGATTATTAATTAGCTAACAGAATACAAGAAAAGTGTTCACGAAGAACAATTTCGAACAGGTAGTTTCAAATAAACAAGGACAGGTGAAATTGTATATATGTATGGGGTGAGGATTGACAGAGACCTAAAGATCTATTATTCTCCTCCACGGTATCTGAAATTAGTAGATTTAATTCCTGATCGATGAATGAATTTTAGCGCCACCCGAAGTTGAGTGGGTGGATGAATGTTTCCTCTTTCAAATCACAGTATCTTCGGTCGTCTCTTTCCATAAGTTTGAGTTTCTTGAGGTAGCCATTCATGCGATAATGTCCTGTTAAGACCACTATTAAATTTTTAGTGCAGATTGAATCTGGTTCATGCATTTTTTAGCTCTATTATGCCATCCCATTAGTCTTTTTTCTTCGTTACTTTTTTAATTTCTTATTTCTCCAATATTGTATCGGTATCAAGAATAAACGTAATTTAAAAGAAAAGATCATGCTGATTTTTATTAAAAAATACCAGGGGTATAGATAGATCTAGAGCCTCGCTAACGTATTTCGAAACAGTTGGTTTTTTAGAGCAACATGATAAAAAAATTATAGAGAAGTGTAGAGAAGATCGGCGATATTCCAATACTAAACCGATATCTAATTAATATCAATTAATTTTCTAGCAAGTTTTTGTAAACTGGTTTAAGAACTCTTATTAAGTCATCAACAAAACATATTTTGTTGATGACAAAGATAGCAAAAAAATTTCAAGGTCTAGAAAGCAAGAACAATAAATAAATAGTTTATTTGTTTCATAATGGGTATTGAAATCATGTGTGGAGGTAATTTTATTTGCTCTTAGCTGGTTTTATTTCCAGATAATGCAAATAATTAATGTATGCTGGGAGGATTAGCAATATACGTTATTTTATTTGCAAATCAGGACAACTAATACTTACTAAGATAATATCGGGAATATTGGATATTAAGAGGGCATAGACACCGGCCGATGCCCCTATCACAAGATCAGGATGAACACATGATGCTCCTAGAACACCTGTAAATCCTCCTAGGAAATAAATAATCAGAACCCTGATATGTCCTTGACGTTTTTCTAATAGTACAGCGAAAATACATTGTATTATTATATTAAGCACGAAATGGTACCAACCATCATGAATAAGCATATAAGTAAAGAACCTCCATAACTCTATACGTTTGTCTGGTTCAAATCTCAATGCTTTTTGGAGATTCGCAGTTGCAAAGACATGTATCAGGAGCTGAAATAAAAAAAGGTGTGAAATAAAATAACATTTTCACATTTTAATTCAACACTAATGTTCATAGAACAAAAATTTGTGTCCAAGAATTTTCGAAAATCTAATGGCCAGATTTCAAGAATACTAACGGCGAGAAGGCGGCCACTTATACGATATTATTTTCAAGCGATAATTTTCCTTTTTCCTTAATTTATTTTAAGTAGATATTTGTTTGAATACAACTTGTACAACCTGTACAACTAATTCTATCAACTGTTGGTGAGTTCCATGGACACGAAACCAAATATTTTGCGAAGAAAACAAATTAATAGTGAAAGCAGATGCTTTAAAAATGAAATCAATTTCAGAATATCAGAACAAGCTGGAAATTTCATTCATTCGGAACGGTAATTAGTCAATATTATCAAAATTGCAACACGATTTATAAGGCAAAAAGAAGTAAACAAAAATCTTTCAAAAGCGAATAATATCGGATATAAAATATTCTATAAACAAGTCTTACGTAAAGGTTATACTAACAATTTACATTAATATGAGTTACGTTGTTGTATCAAAATCTTGTAGGTTATTTTTAGACCTCCTGTGGATTTACATATATAAATATACATATTTCTCATGAAATGTGGGTGAAGCATGTAAATTGGTTTAATAACACGAAAAAAGTTCTATTATGATTCCTTCTCATTTTGTTGTGTAATATTTTATTGTCCAAAATATCTTTTAGATTCTAGTTTATTTACTAATAATTACGTGAAAACCCAAATGTATGATGGACCGAATCTTTCGGTACAGTATCTAGCTGGGAGTATTATTTATAAAGGTGTTTTAAATTTTCACAATACCTGAATTAGACTAACAATCAAAATACCAAAAGGAGTGTTTTTTAAACAAAACCATTTCTTTCTAAATTTGGGACTTATTTGATAAGGCACCAGAAATTTTTCTTCCTCCGCTGAATATTCGGGTGTTGTAGCAGGGCTTGATGCATAATTGTTATTTGACTTATCACTCATTCTTCATGTCTTATAGTTTTATATATATATATATATATATATAGTCCCTGAAAAAAATTAGCAATTGTTAATAATGACAATTCACTAATTATATTTTCAATCCCTTTATTTTCATTTAAAAAAATTCATCTGCTTTCTGTTAATCAAAATAGATCGAAACCCTTTTTCTTAGGTAAAGCAGATATGTGAGTGAATCTGTTCCACAGAAAATCTTCTATCATTCCTAAAACAACATTGCTTCAAATTAATAGCATAGTAAATATTTTATACTTATTCAACCAATTTCCAAGTTCATCAATCGAAATAGTAATTTATCATTACATTATATTGTTACCTATTGGTGCCTACAATAGAAACAAAAATTCAAGAAAATCACGCCTCAGCACCTTTGAGGATGTACCCCAACGCAAATTTACTTACAATGGATGAGTCATGGATCCAGTTCTATGATGTAGATACCAAAAAAGCAGTCAGGAGTGACAACAACGAGGTTCATAACCGCCGAAAAAATTCAAGATAGAACCTTCAGTCTGTCAGCTATATTTTGGTATGCTGAAAGCGTAATATCATTAAATTTACCAGCAAAAGGGAGCTACAGTTACAGGTGATTATTACGCCAATTTACTACAAAATTATATTGGGTGATAAAAGAAAAATGCTGGGACAATTTACGTAAATATAGCTCACACAGGCTTCGACTTAGAAGAGCATCCGTTGTTTTCTTTGGATGGTAACCCCAGCGATTGCCAGCTGTTTCCAAAACCTAAAGAACACTTGCGTAGTAAACGATCTTCTTAAATTTGCGGTAAATCAATGCTTTGAACAATCGATGTTTTGTGTAGGAACTTATGTTAACTTTAATAAAGTCTATATTGGACAATTTTTGATTGTTAGTGGGTCATGGACGGAGCCTGTACGAAGAGGTTCCAGTAACATGAAGCATTTATTATTGAATCATCTTCCGGCAACACTTCGACTTAATCTTTGATAGAGTAGATAGAAGCGCTATCACCATCACTCGATCTAATAGTATTAAATGTCTTCTTGTGGAAATATATGTAAGTACTGCATATGAACAACATAATGAACAAATCACTAGATTTACCTTTTGAAAAATGACGGTTGAGATTAGTTCCATCAATTTTAAAATTTTGTATTATTTAAGATCAGTTTATTGGAAATAACAAAAATAACAAACGAAACGATCGGCAAACAGTACATTTGTGCTATTCCCATAATTATTTTCAAACAACTATATTTCCTCGTTTTTTTTGAAAATTTTGAAAATTTCACATGTTCAGATTCTTCCTCATCATTGTTTATATTTTGGGAAATTTGCGGATGTCTTGATTTCCACAACATATTTTTTTAATAATCAATCATTGCAATACATATTTGTATCTATTCCATTGTATATAAACAAGACACTCAAAAATAACTGTGCTGGGGCTTTCCAATAAAGATTTGCACGCTTTTCTTTTGACGCCGGAGATATCAAAGCTGCCATACGTGTGCCGAACGACTTGGATTTGTGACTAAAGACAGTTGTAGACCCATTTAAATTAGTGTTTGTATTTCAGCATAATATTTAGGTCTCTATTAAGCTTTAAGTTAATGTGTGGTTTTTCAACCAAATCTATTGTATGGCGTACAATGCATGCTCCTTCCCAAATAATGTATTAGTGGGAATTTCCATTGGAGTATTTCCATTGTTATTCGATATTCAATCGGAGTCATATAGGGGAAAATAACAATAAAGTGTTTTTGGCCAGATATTTGTTCCTAATTGGGGTTAGTTAGTTATAAATTAACGCACGAAAATAAAGTACCAAATAAAAATAAAAAGTTTCGTAGGATAATTTTGAAATTTCCGAAATGCAACGATCGGAAATTCTGATAAAAATCTTCAGGATCCGCATCCAGTTGATAGGTGATCTATCTGACCCAGGATAATAGTTTCCGAAAAGCTTTTATAATATCGTTGTGAGATAAGTCCATTAGTATTCAATTTTTTCAGTATTACTTGTCTTTTATTTTATCTTTAGTGAGTTTCAACTTTTAATTAGAGTAATACAATACAGATACAATAGATATTATGCCCCGTTCACTTCTTTTATGTAATTTGAATAACAAATGTGATTCGATTACCTTTAGTAATATTACAAACAAAAGTTTGTAATCTTATCACGCATGTTGTAACCTAAGTAGCTTTTAAACTACAATAAAGACTAAAAATATTTCGATGCATTCAAGTGCAAAAATTTGAACGTTGGTTGGTGACTAAAACACTTAATTGATTGACACCTACCTTCAATTTAGATAGAAATTAAAACAAATTTACAAATCAACCTCGACACGTTACAGTCTTGACTTAATGGTTTATAAACATGATAAAATATTGGTCATCTTTTGTCCTTCCTTAATTATCGCTATTAGTAACAGTGGCTAGACATAAACAAATTCATAATTAGGCATAATATCAAACAGAGAATAAAAAACACTTTAACTTATTTCAGATATCAGAATCATTAGAATTTATATGCTAATTATATGTATTTTTCTGGGCGTTTCAAGTTGTTAATTATTGTCTTGACGTTAACCTTGAAATACCTCGACGTATTTCATCACTTTTGTAGATAGTTTTTCGTTGGAGCACCGTTTATTTATTTTCAATGAATAAAACTAGATCTTGCCAATATTGGCACGACTAATAATAATGTATTTAAAATTTTGGATCTAATAAATTTATAAACTTCGTTTAAACCAGTTTATTTCCGTGTACCCAAAAATAATCATAACTAGGAAAAGATTGGTTGATGTCACTTAGAACGAAGAGGTTGTTAGGCACGTTAAATTTAGAACCAAATGGAACGCATTCTGAAAATTCAAAAGAACGGCATATATTATTTTTGTTATGACAAGTTATCCTAATTATAAAATAAGTTTCAGATATCAAAGAATTCAAGGCAAGTATAAATATCTCTATCTCTCTATCAAGATAAGTGGAAAAAGTTTTTATTCAAAATATTAGAGAAAGTTTATAAAGAAAACAATATATTTCACAAAATATATGATATCTATGAAAAATTTTTCATTTTTCCACATTTTTATTTGTCATTAATATTTATTCTATATCAAAAGGGTTTGTTTGACTCGAAATTTTCTACCCGAATGATCTTTTCTTACTACCTATCAGCTGATTTTGGATCCTAACCCAGAACGGGATTCAGATCACAATTTCCCAACGTCGCGTCCAATTTTCGGTGAAAATTAAAAATTTAAAACATGATCTAGAAGAACTTATGATTTTTATTACTTCTTTGTAAGAGACATTTTTAATTTGTACAAAAATTGTTAAAGAAATTATAATAATCTCCCCGTGAACACAAAATTAGATTGTACATACAATTTTGAAAATTGAACGGGATGTTTGTTTTGGAGAGACCGTATAATTCAGTAGCACATTTTATGTTCCACCATATTACTTTAAACCAACAGCGATAAAAATTATTTTTAGATTCAATTACGTAAAAGATTTTACGTTATGCAATTATTTTTAATTACTTCACTTTCAATTACAACTACATTGTTTTTTTTTTCATAAACTATTATATTATACATATAATGTACAAATACAAAATACAGCAATAACGCATATTATATCTCACTCCCAATAAAATTAATTGTATTATTTATTTTTTTTTAATGTTCTATTAAAATTAAATAACCTACATTTCAAAATCACCTATCTACGATCACTTTCGATCAGTGAATGACCAATTATCGAATTAATTTGATATGGGTATGATATAAAAAAAAGAAACGTTTCAGCATATTTTATTACATTCCTTTCTGCACTTTGCTTCTATATTTGTTAGTGAGTGAATCTCGCGAAACAATTTTGATTTGAATTTTGAGATTATTAAATACCTCAAATCCATTAACTCAAAAAAGATATTCCCAAGATACTATTCTCATTAAAATAGCCATAAAAATCCCACATAGGCTATTTAATGCCTGGGCATAAGTCCAGTATTAACATCAAAAACTCGAAAATACCTTACCTAAGAACTTATAAACTAAATAAAGTTGTAATATAATGTCGTGCATTTTGATTGATTTTGATGAGCGATTTAAGAAAATAAATTTATTTCGGTACCATTCAGAATAATAACTTTAAATTATATGCAATAAATTACATTTTATATTTATTTGTTATATATTTTAGTTTTAATCCAATTATTTATAATTTTGTCAATTATGATTATGCATATGATATAACTATTATTCTCATCATTTTTTACCATTATATAATATTAATTTGTAAGCTTTTATTGCTTGTGTTCATAGTTTGTTCGTTCATATTCTTATATCGTATAATAAGGATCATTTTTACTTAGGTATTTCCTTAGACTATTTCCTTGAACAATAATTCTGTTTTTATTGTGCTTATGTAAACTTATTTGTTCGATAATACAAAATCATCAATAAAGAAAAGAATGTTTGCGTTTCCAGAGTGTCGATTCTGCTTTTTCATTTGCTGTGAATTTTATTAATATAGAAACTGTCTAAATATAGGAGACTGCTATAACTATTTGAAGAAATCTATAAATAAATTGTCTATCGCACATTCTTGTCATTCAAAGAAAATTTCAGTTGTCCAAATTGTATTCGATCAATCAGATAACGATTGCGAAACAAAACATATAATTAGAAAATGTACATACAGAAATGTCTAAATTCTATAAAAAAAAAACCAAAAGTTCTATTTATATTCAAATCCTTTGTTCCCAGCATATATATCCTTCTAACCAGGACATTTCCTAAGTACCTAAACTTAGTTGATAAGACTAAAACAATACAAAATGAAAACATCTGTCTGTATTACATTAATGCGAATTAACTGTCCTTCCTTGCATTCACACGGCGCATAGGGTGTGACAAATAACGCGTGAAAATGTTTCCTGACAAAAAAAACATTCAATAGTTTTACCAGATGTTTAAACGCAGGGGCGGTAAGAAGGGATGGTTAAGGGCGTGTTAATAGTTTTCAGTAATTATAAATGCGGTTAATGGTATTTAATTTTCTCAAAATCTTGAAAACGAAAAAGGAGGAAAATGAGCAAAATGGTTTTAAAAACCGGACAAAAACTGTGAAACATTTAAGTTTTTGTTATTTTTTCGTTCTAAAGCTCTTTATTTCAAAATATTGAAACGTTTGAAACAAAATCAAACTGATCTGTTTCAGGTTTTTAATTTTTGAATATTAGGTATTACCACCAGGTAACGTTATGTTGGCAGCATTTCCTGGAAATGTATCTATGAAAGATGTAGTCTAAATCTCGAAAGAAACTATTGAAATTTTTGTGATCATTAGTGTTAGAATTATCATATTCAAATTATATTTACTAAGCGTCCAGAAAAAACTGTTTATCGATTCAAGACTACTTAATGAATCTTTTAAAAATTTCGTCCTTAGAATAATTTTCACTTGGGCATCATTACAAAGATCCAGTCATTTTTAATATGTATGTATATAAATAAAATAATTATTCGGAACGCAAGTTTTTGGACATAAAATTGATCCAACAAGTTGAAAATTATAATTTTTTGTAATTTTACCTAAAATTGAAAGTAAAGAAATATTCTTATTTATATACTACCACAAAATTAATGAAAATCAAGGTAATACATATTCCGTCTCCGAATTTTATCTAAACTGATATACATAAGAATGTTTTATTAAAAAAAATAAATAATTTGATCCATTTTTTATCACTAACTGCTTTAACGCGGTATATTAAATTAAATAAAAAAAGAATCAACGATATACATTTAAATGGTACATATTTTTTTTTAATTTATTACAGAAAAACATATAAAAATATATAGAATCATATTTGACTTACCTAAACAAATAATATTTCAACCTTCCGTATCCATTCACGCTTCATGGGTTAATACACATCGTTGAGGTGTGTGAAACAAAAAATTGCGCGAAAATTTTTTCAGAGAGAGGCAACTACCACATGATACCCTCTCCTCAATACTACAAAGTCTGTAGCGTACACATCAGTCGAAAGTGAAAACAGAGACCAGATCAACCAGCCAAAGGGAAATTTTCCAATTTTCCGCGGGCATCGGCCGCGTCGTGCGCTTTCCCTGATACTGAAAATATTTGTTACGGTTGTTATAGCAACGGTGCGATTCGTCCCGCTGAAGCGGACTGAACCAAAAGCGTTTGAAACTACTGAAAGTCAATGAGAGGATGTTGATCTCTTTGGGAACTACGAAGGATGTTTCTTATCGGGACGTAATGATCACAATGTCGCTTTTCCCTTTACTGTCTTTGTCTAGAAGCTGGAATTTATTTTTAGGTGATAAATTACATATTGAATTCGTGCTATCAATCTATTTATTTATATTTTTTCTTGTGGAATATTTTTGTTTGAATTTAAAACTGATGTAGATCTCAAGAAATACCGAGTTAATTTGAAAGACATACAAAAATGTTTTTGTTTATACTTTATTGAATAAACCAATTATTATGTTCATAATAGAAGACGACGTATTTATAATATGTATATGAACGGTTTGTATTTAATTTCATTAGGTTGACTGAAATAAGTAATTTCATTATTATTACTAAATTTTCTAGAAAAGTTGAACGCTCATTCCGTAAATATTTCATGGATGTATATCAATTTCCTAGAATAATAATTGTTTTTTACTATAATTTTATTCCATTAATATTAAATATGTGTGTTTATGCCATCTCTTGTCCAAGTATCAAACAAAAGTTCTATCGAGACTTAATATTCAAATGAAATGGTTGAATGCAATAAGGTAATTTAACGAGAGATGGCGCAGCTAGTAGTGCTTGTTTTTATGAAATTATTAGGAAATTCTGTAAAATGTGTGATATGAATACTTTATAATAATAATTTTTTGTAAAATAATTTTGATATTAATTTATGTAGCAACTAGGTATTAAAAATATGTACGTAGCCACAAAACTGATAATTATAAATAATGGAATAGTGTATGTGATGGAGTAATCATAAATTTGGAATATATTCATTTTTAGTGAGCTAAAATATACGTAGAACCGAGGGAATAGTAATACATAACATGTTTTGCCACAATTGCAAGATATTATATGCAAAATATTCAATATTATAACGAAACCAATTAACTCGTTTATCAAGCTTAATTTATGCAGTCAAAATTAGAACTGAATTAAAATTAACATTGAACTAAACTTTCTTGTTGCTAATTTTTTGGTTTATACATTAAATTGGGACTTATTATAAATTACTGGTAAGCCAATAGAAATTCCCTGTTTGGGTCCTTTTTGTTATGCAAATGTGGAAAACTTCTGACACTGTATATCAGTTTTAAAAATAAAGCACCACGGCAGAAAGCGGCGCAATAACGCGAATAATATTTCTATAACCAAAGAACAAGGAAGTTGTAAACAAAACAATACCACCAACACAGACTAACCCATAGAACATGGGTACATTCTGTGGACAGACCTAACGTATTCTGTGCTCATAACCTCACAAAATGAAGGAATTAAAATAAGAAGGTAGAAGTTTTAGTTTAATTTTTATTTATTGTTAATTTTCTGCATGAACTACAAGTACCATTTCAGTGGCTTTCAACAAGTAATTTAATTTGTCAGTTTTATAGTAGTTTTTAATTTTGGCTGCATAAACCAAGCTTCAATTAGTTAAACTAAAGACAATATCTCCTATGAAATATCTTGCTAGCATTGCTAAAAATTAACAATATGAATGTTCACTGACGAAGTTCTTTGAAAATAGAATCCTATATAAGAATTGACTAAGTACACACCATTCACGTTTTCAAATGTTTCATTTAGACCCCATTGGTACCCAGAATCTGAGACTGTTTTAAAAATCCTTTATTCCAAAGATGCTCAATAGCCATCGTGTTTGATTTGTTTAGAATGTAATTCTATGGAAACTTTCTATAACATATTTGGCATATATAGGAATCAGAGCTGTAAGGGTAAATTTAAATTATATTAGGTACCATTAATAATAATATAATTAATGAAGCAAAATTTAAATAACAAACTGCTTTAGAACTTGAATAAAATATTTACATCAGACTTTTACTAGTGTGTTCACCAAATACCTTTTAATGATTTTTATATAGGTAGTTTTCAATTTATGTAAGAATTATTTGTTTTTAGAGAATTAATTGAAACCTTGAAAAATGAAAACACGATTGAGACTCAGAACCAGTGTCTCAAACTAAGTCTTCTCTGAGAAGTGAAATTTTCTAAAACAATTATCACTATCTCCTAAACATTCTTTTCAGCATTTTCTAGTAATTTGTTCCTTTGTTTTAGTGTTATTTCTTGTCACTATTTAATTAAATTCATATATTTTATTTTGGTTAGTTCAATTATATTTTTTCTGCTTTTCTAAATAGGTATGAGGTGATACCAAGTTGTCTACTGCACTTCAACTTTTTGAAGGATTGTGGTATTTATAATGAACTTTCTGGTATGTTACAGTAACCATTTTAAACAATGTTTCTATGTTATAATCAGCATACGTGTGAGTCTAGTTTTTGAATCTTAAAAACAGTGAGAAAATTTTAGTATCAGCACCTAATTCATTTGCAATAATTGGGTACATTTTTTAAAATTGTTGTTTGGTATAATGCATAAAATGCTCACGTTTTCAAATACATAATTATGTAATTTTATATTTTAATTAGGTATATAATCAATGTAAAAAAAATAAAACAAGATGTGGGTTAGATAAAATATATTCCATCATATAGTATAATAAAAATAAATATAAATTGTGTACATGTCTCCTAAAAAATAACACTTTCCTTGTATCTGTATAGTTCCTCAATTATCACAATAGCACATTCACTTCACTTTTGTTCTTGATTAATATTCAAGTCTTCAAGAGCTTCATGAATACCCTCTGGAATTCTACCGGCATCAATTTCTTTCGCCCAAAAAACATACTAAAAAAAATCATTATTATACCATACAATAATCATCATCAGATTAAAGACTTTCTAGAGACACATTTCCCATGACTGTTTGGGATACTGATAGGACTTGGAATTTTGGCCATTTCTCCTCTATCCATGACAAATCTAGCTTCGATCTAATATTGTTCAGTTTGTTATTTTTTAAACGATTCCAATATAATTTTGAATACTTTAAATGATGCAACTAATAATAGATTAATAAAAATGATGATATGTTATATTCAGTTTGAAATTATCGATAGAGAGACAATGTAATGAAGTAAAACTGAACGGGATATTGAAAAACATTTAAAATAATAACAATTGTTAAAAATTGCATCACGGGTGTAAAAGAAATATGTGGATATTTCTTTTTACTAGATAATGTGTTAATCCCCCATTAACGGTGTATATCTAAAAAGTCTTTAATCAATGCAATCTTTAGATTTAAAAACATATATTCAATAAATTATAGCCTAAGATCACATTCCGAAAAACATTCAAACCAAGTCTGCCTCTTCGATTCCTTTTATTCCATTATGTATTGCAGTTGCTGCTAGATTTTGATTGCCAAGGAATTTGTGGTGTGAATTTTTCGAACAGTTTGGATAAAGCTAAGGAAATCTGTGAGTATGAGGTGATTTGGTTGGTTTGACGAAGAAGCATTCAGCAGTAAAAGTGGATGGAGGTTGGTGTAATGCTAGCAATACCATCTTGAGATTTCGATACGTCTGTGTAAATATGTACAAAGTTTTCGTATTCATCGAGTATTTTACTAAAGAATCTTTTCGAATGGTTGGTGTGATATTTGTCGAATAACATAAGCTGGGTAATAAATTTGATGCTTTTTATTGTCAGGAAGGAAGAAATTTAATTCGCTTATATATTATGTAATTCTAGCATAGAAAGGTTTGGCGGTTCTGGGTTTATGTGAAAAAAGATTTGAGAATTTCTTCGAGGATTGGATTTTAGAAGGTAATTTATTTTGGTTTACTTCCATTGATCACAGAATCTATTGAATTATTTTGTATACTTATCTCCTTTTCAATTTGTGGATTACGATATAAGTCATTAGTAGAGTATGCTTTTTAATAACTTTCCAATCTAAATTAATTATATTTCCAGTTATAAATTGTTAACTTTACTAGCATACGACTTTTTTATTAACATTTTTATGAATATAAGATACGCAATAAGGAAAGTTTAATTTTAAAATAGAAATCACAACAGTTGCCAAAGTTTACGACGATATTTAGGAAGACACGTGTATTTACCTGGCCTAAAATGTATATAAAATTGAAAGGAATTAAGGATTTCAATTTTGACCGTGAGAAACTGGCTTGAGTAGTAGTATAAAATCATTTTTTGTAAACTAATATGTTTTAGGACTTTTATTAATATCACCTATAAACAAACTTATAATAAGTGAAATATTTTCTTGAATCTGCAAAATCACGCCTTAAATAATTACTTACTTTGGGAATAATAATGTATATTTGAATGTAAATTGTCAATTTTCAAAATATAACAATATCAAGTGTACAGAGATATAATGAAAGTATAAAAATTTATTTATTATGTATGTAGTGTATATTATTATCACTATAAATTTAAATATGTATTTTACCTGTTCGAGCTCCTTTCTTAGAGCAAATACCGCTTTTTCTCTATCTGCAACTAGTTCTTCTAAATATTGGTAACGTAATTTCTTACGAGCTCTACATTCTCTGGCACTTTGTCTACTGCGTTCTTAAAAAAAAAAAAAAAGTAAATTATACAAAAAATTGTTCAGTTCAACTTGCCAGGTGTTAACATAGAGAAATCAGCAAAAAGGAAACAATTCAGGAAATCCCTAAAATTTGAGGTTATGTTTGAATATATAAAGTGAAGAGGCATTACAATTATCTTCTTACGATGACTAGTCAGGCAATCTAATTTCCGTTCGTACACGAAAGAGACATTTAAAACAACACAAGAATTATCCTGTATAAGCAAAGTGGAATACGTACAGTCCAATAAAATGGGGCGAAATTTCCATCCGAAAGAAAGGCCTGAATTTGTCAAGTAACTTGAGGTTAGCATACATTTAAAGTATTCCTAGTTGTACTTCTTATGAGAAAATATCAGAAAACATTTTTAACAAAGTGGGTTTGAAAAGTTTATGAATCCAATAATACAATTAAACAATTCCAACTTATAATTAGGGGTAGAAGATAATTTTAATCTACTCTGAACATACATTAAAAACATGAAAGATATTAAGAGAAGTTTCGAACAAAAAATGTGGGAATTAAACAATATTTCATATTGGAAATGTGGCAAAATTAAACACCAAAGTGGACTAACTCTAATATGTATTCAAAGCTTTCGAATACTTTCGTATTCATCGTCTGGGATTGAAATTATGGTAAAGTACAATATAAGAATATGTATAAAAATAATAAATTTTACTTACAAGATTCGGCGGTTTTAAATGTTGTAGTTTCAAAAACATAAAATTTATGGAATTTCAAAATTCAATATTCAAATTAACACTAACAATTATTTGGTTGAAATATTGATTCTGGTTACTATAGTATCATTATTTTCATTGGTTGGATTATAAATGACGTTGAATTTTTATATGTTAGTTAAGGTTAGGTTGTTATGAATGGAGTTGAATATTTATTAGTTCCATTATGATTGACATTAAATTTTAAAGGTTAAGTCGTCATGAGTGAAGTTAAATTTTATAGGTTAGGTGAGGTTAGTTGGTTATCAGTGGCGTTGAATTTTTTATAGAATTTGTTTTTTTTTTTAATCTAAAAGATATACATAAATTGCATTAAGGCTATTTAAAACAGTTTTTCTATTGATGCATTGATCATTTTGGGCAACATATGTCGATTCTAAAAATAAACGTTTTTTGTAGTTTTTTTAGTTGTCCAAATATTGGCAGATTTATAATTCACATTGTGTCCTTCATGATATACGTGAGTCGCTAATGAACATATATATAATTATTCTAATAATAAACGATTGAAATTTATTGAAAAATTTATGAAAAATGTGAACAAATAATTATTTTGAATATAATTGTTTTATTCATTTATCAATTATTTCTTTCCTACGGATGAACAAGGTCAAATTGCAGATAATTGTTTAATGTTGAAAAAATTTCAATAATTATTTTTTTATTTTTGAGAAAAAATATTTTAAAACAATATAAATGTTTATATACGAGGATATATTGGATAATTCTTAGCCTACTATAGAACCAAACAAAATTTACCCTACCCTTGCACGCTTTTGGTCGACATTCAAACATTTGGGGATCCATTTTGCAGCAATTCTGCTCATGTCCAAATTGACGTGAATTATATGATGAACGCGTTCGTATGAAATATGTGCTTCAGATATGCGTTTTAGCCCAATTCGACGGTCTGATACAATCATGTCATGAAATGCATCGATATTTTCGGGGACTGACACAGAAACTGGCCTTCTCGATCGGTCATCATCTTCAATGGAAAATTTACCTCTTTTAAAGCTTGCAGTCCAATTTTTCACGGTGGCATACAAAGGACATTGATCACCAAGGGTATTAGGCATACCCTTTTAAATACAGGTACTTAATAATAGCTCGATACTCCCATTTTTCGATTTTCACAATTTCAGTGGACATCTTTTTTCTTTCAATTTATTGCATAACTCTGGTTTGCTTTTTTGACGTAAAACTACACTGACACTTCTTATAAATTATTGTTGGTTGCTATGGTAACGCAATATCTTGTTTATGCATGGAACTGGCTATCAATACTAGCTAGATATCAATACGTCCTCGTATGTTTTCGAATAAGTTTTGGAAAAATTAGATCTCAGATTATCAATCACACTTTGTAGATATGATTAGAAAATGTTGATAAATTCATATTTTTAATATGCTAAACCATAAATATCAATCGTTTATGGCAAATATCTCCAAATGTTTTCGAAATATTTTCAAAAAAAGTGATGTTTGAGTAATTTTCAATTATATTCTACACTCTAAATAGAATTGTCAAATGATGGGGTTGTATTTGGATGGTAATTTTAATGATCACTTTATGAGATTAATTTATTCGTTCACATCACCGCACAATACAAGGGACAATTGAAAAGTAGGCATAACAGGTAGGCCAGAATTCCATGGGATACGAATGAGAAAATTATAAAACGGTAAAAAACTTTTTTATGTTAGAAATAGTGCTACAAAACATTACCAAAGCCTTCTGCATGACGGTTATATTGATTCATTCTTTATAAAGGTGAAATTTGAAAAGATTAGTTCTAGCAGTTGGAAAATAGAAAACAAGGTTATTTCTGAGAAATACTTCATCTGATAGATGGCATTGTTTTCCTTGTTCTTGATAAAAAGTTTAAAATTTGTCGTCGTAAAGACCAAACTTTATCAAAACCTGACCTGTTGATAGCCAGCGAACCTTGCAGTAGTAGGATAGGTCAACACTATACGTTTCCTCATCTAAAGAGAGCATCTGCCGAAATTCACGATGACGCATTGCATTTACGCGAATATAGTTCACAATAGCAATGGTTCTATCCAGAGTGTCTTGCTGCAAAATGGTAGATTTTGCGCAAAGATTTTGCTGATGCAAAATGCAGTTTAAGTTTTCCTTTTTTAACAAAGCAACGAATCCTTCTTTTTTGCCTCTCATGGAAGGTGCGCCATCGGTCAGACACTGACTAAATTACTGAGTAACTCTTCGTAACATTGAAAATCTTCAGTTATAGTACGAATAAAATATAAAACTTGTGCCGAATCTGTTTTATCAGTGCTTTCATCTAAAGCAATTGAAAAATAAACATCTTCATTTTGTATAATTGTATGAAGTTGCTCTGTTACATTTTGCGCTAATTCGTGCTGTCGATCTGCTACAGTTCTTCTTGAAAGAGTTAATTGTTTGGGTTTGTCGACATTTCTTGGATCTAACATACTCACATTCCTTAATTATTTCAATGTCACTAAATGGTTTGCCCCTTTTTCCAAGTATAGGTATGTGCTATTTTATACGTAACAGCAACTGCAGCGGAATTTTGATTTACAAAAGATGCCTGCTGATGATGCTTCTCATTTTTCAACTTTTCAAGTGCAGTTTTCCGTGATTCACCTTCTAAAGCGAAATATTTATGTTCTTTATTAGTCAAGTAGTGTTTATTTGCATTCGCGCAAAACTGTATTGCACAACAAACACATCATTTTATCTATCTCAACAGTAAAGAAAAAATCTAACTCCCATTCTACATTAAATGTACATACATATCGTCTGCTAGCATGTGGCTGATCAGTATGACAAATTTTGTAAATAATATTTTGTAATTTTAATTTATTTTCAAATAAATATTACATAGAACATTATTCGTTTCGTTTCTTCGAATTTTCAGTAAAGTGAAAAATTATTTATTTGGATATGAAACCAACATTTCGGCAATTCTCTGAAATCTCCGGATAAATAATTTTTCACTTACCTGAAAATTCTACAATTTTTTAATTCTCAATATTCCTTCTAAATAAAAAAAGAAAAAACACACATTTTCGTTCAGTTCATTCTTATTGCAACTCGGGGGCGCTGGTCTGTGGGGATTCAGCATTCTTACGAATCTGATTTTATTATTAAAACTTTTTCTCACCTAATTTGGCTTTCATGTCCACTTTTTCCGCCGATTTCCTGCCTGGCTTTCTTCCACGTTTCCCCGATTCCTTTCGCGCCGGACCTTCCTGGAAAAAAATAGTAGAAATATATATCGTGAATGATATAAATCTTATATCATTAAACTCGCAAAAATGACTATTCCAATAATTAGAAAATAATACTAAAAATGATTTGGAACCGCTCAGTTAATATAAAACAAAAGATCGAAGAATTTTAATCTAACTTATTGAATGAGTCAAAAAATCAAATTCATTTGAAAGTAACAGACAAATTTAATTTGTTGGTTATCAGATTAACACTCATAAAACGCATTATTCTTTGAAGTCAGAATTTTGTAAATATGATAAATTCATAGTAATGGTAAAAACAATAAACAAAAATTAGACGATGACATTAATGACCCTCACGTTGGGTAGTTTAATCAAGGCAGTAATAATAATTTAGAAAGTAGAATAGCTCTAGCATAAGAATACGAGGTGTGGCTATGAAGTAACGAGACTAGTGCTGCTACAGAAAGAGTACGCATGCGCCAAAGGTTAATGACTGTCAGTTGTTTATATTGACGCCTACTCTTTCGAATTCGATGTCTACCGTGTCTGTAGACAAACCAGTGTAGCATTGTTTGTTTATGAACTGTTTCTATTTACCGTAAAAAATGAGGAACGAATTATTGGGAAATGTCACATGAAACTTGGAAAAACTGCAACTGAAACTTATAATTGCTGAAGATGATTCACGTTTCGGTCGCCATTCCACGTCAAAAACGGATGAATATATCGAAAAAGTCGGTATTCTTGTTCGATTTGACCGTTGACTAAGTATTCGTACGACTACTGAATCTATAGGAATTGATATAGAATTTGGCGGCAAATTTTCACTGAAAATTTCATTATGCGAAAGGTGTGCGCCTCATTCCGCACTATCCGTCAAGAAGTTACTGGCAAAGTAAAACATTCCAGTGCTAGACCACCTACCTTATACGCCGGAACTTGCGCCGTGCGACATCTATCAATTTCCTAAGGTAATATCTGTATTGAAAGGAACAAGATTTGAGTATTTTGAAGTTGTGAAAGAAAAAGCTGCGCGCGCCCTGATAGAACCGACAGAAAACGACTTCCTGCACTGTTTCGAACAATGAAAAATTCAATTGAGCGATGTAGGGATAGAGAAGAGGTAAACATTGAAGAAGAATATTCGTTAATGCGATATACGTGTTAGTTTCACTTCTCAAATTTAAGCAACATGGAGAGTTCACATTTGTAATTTAAGTGTACTCACAAATAGTTAAAATCCCTGTATATTTGAAGATGTGTCTTTTTCGGAACCGAAACTCAATTCTGGGTAAAATTATACATTGTGTCCAAGAACTGTTGGTATCCTTCTCCGATAGGGATAAAGAAAATTAACTTTTTTTTCAGAATTTTGAAAAAATGTTAGAAGGAAAAAAACTTCGAAGCAAAGTTGTAGATATTTTAATTTCACACCAATATGTAGGGTTCTAATTTAGTTCGTTTGTTTAGGGTATTATTTAGTATAAAACCTTTGGTAGGTTACATGAAAATCTGAAACGATTCAAGCGCCGTCTTTTCTGGAAACTGTCCGTCTTCCAGTTTTCCAGAACATTGGTCCTTACTTCTTCCAAGCAACTGATTCGTCGCGATGTCCAACGAGTATGAATGTTGCTTTGGGTATTTAGTTGAAACAATAGAGATGAGCAAAAACGAACAACCATAACTAAGTGAAGAAAACCAAAAAATAGTCTGAAACTAGCAAATAATTAATTTTGCTGCCGAATCAAAAATACCTCGCCGTACTGTGGACTACAACGTGAAAAAACATGCATCCTCCAGGAGCTTTGGTAATAGAAAACGTTCAGGGCGACTTCGAAGGCCCAAAACCACAATTGCTGAACGTAAACAATATCAATACAATATTGTACTGATCAGTAAACTTATCGACGACTTACGAGTCCATAGATAGCAGCTCAGATCAATGAATCTAAGGATCTGTCTTTGAGTACTTCTACAGTGAAAAAGGAAATTGAGAGAAGCTGACTTCTTTGGAGGGGTGGCAGTGAAGGAAGACGTCAAAATGAAATTAAGAGATTGCAGTGCGCTAAATAACATAAAAATTGGACGCTTGAAGAGTGGGAAAGAATTTGATAGAATAATTAGTGAAAGTTTGAGGTTTCTGAGCCTGAGATAAAATTTTTTATGCGGAGATCAAAGGAAGAACGTATGTTAGATCCATGTGCAATCCCGACTGTAAAGTAGAGAGGAGGCTCGGTGATGGTTTGGAAGGGCGACTGGAGATCTGGTACAAATTGAAGGGATTTTGAAGAAAGAAGGATATAAATAAATATTGTAGTACGTCCTGGCCAGCGCCTGATTGATAGAAAATCTATCTTCCAGCATAACAACGATTCCAAGCATTCCTCGAAGTTAAGCAAAGAATATTTGAAAGAATTGGAAAGGAGGATCGTGCTGTGTCCTGAAGCAGTGTCCTACTTCCACTTCTCATTTTTGGAATATCATGAAAAACAAATGGAACGAAATAGACGACGATTATTTGTCTAATTTGTTATGCCAAAATTGTGTACCAAAATAATAAAATCAAAAGGGGGTTACATCGATGAATTAAAAATATGTAGTAATTACAGACTGTAGTTTCATTAGTACTATATTCTCATTTATATATGTTCTTAAAAATATCAATATCAAAATATATCGTATTGTTTATTCGTTGTGTATCACACAAACTACACGGTGGACAGAAACTTTTGATCGGTAGTGTATATAGTATTTTTGGTAAATTAAAAATTACAAAATGTATATTTATTAATAAGTTCGGCAGTCAAAACTCTAGTCGAGTAATGGAAAATGAGTCATAAAAAATAATAAAATGGATCATTGAATAAATATTGAGCGGTAAAATAAATAAATGGACAGTTATTTGTGAGCAATTAAAAATTCGGAAATAGTAAGAAATCTTGTTCTTAGCGGTTCTATAATCAATCGGGTGGAAAATGTAAATGAAATTTATGAAAGAAATGACTCTCTTGACTGATGGTACAACAAAATGAATTATATACTACTGAAGATAGGTACGTACTTCCAATTTTATTTATTAGACTCCTTACATATTTTTAGTACTGATATAGTCGGTCAATTGTTCCCAACACTTTTTTCAACTAATCATAATAACCTCATTAATTTTTGAATAATTTCAGTCACCACATTTTACGAGCGATATTTTGAAAGGGGGTAAGCTAAGGTAATTTTGTTATTGGAAAGGTAACCACATATTTTTACCTCGAATTTATAGATATCCTATCTAAATAGATAAGAAAACATGTTTTGTCTAATTGAATGACTGATTCATCATCACACTGCCGACACTACTAAAGCTACTATAATAAAATTTGGGCAACGTCACCTCCCACTAGGATTTTGGAATTTTCACTCCTAAGAGGGTTAAATAGAGGATGAAAGTTCATCAATTTTGAAATAGGCTATAAATTAAAGGATGATAATCAGGTACAATTTTACCTCTTAAGGGGTGAGAGCTGAATAAAGTTGTTTGGAAAAATTTTTTGAATTTTTTGAATTTTGGAAAATTCAAGCCATCTTTAGATACAGGGTTTGTCCGGAAAGTAATAGGAATGAGTCGATTTAAAAAAATTTATTGAGCCAATCGTTACAATTCTTTAAAAACTTTCAAAATAGGCTCCTTCTGCGTCGATGCAGCGCTGCCAGCGCGATTTCCAAGCATTGAAGGCGTCACGGAAGGCATTCTCCGGAATAGCCTTGAGAGCCGCGGTGCATGCTGCTTGGATCCCCTCTGTCGTCTCGAAATGCTTGCCTTTCATCGGCCTTTTCAGGCGAGGAAACAAAGAAAAGTCCGGGGGGGCCACATCTGGGCTGTAGGGCGGCTGCGGAAACGTTGGAATGCCGGCCTTAGTCAGGTAGCTGTTCACAAGAAAGGCGGTGTGAGCCGGGGCGTTGTCGTGGTGCAACTTCCAGTCTGCTGCGATGTCTTGTCGGACCCGATTGACCCTTCGTTTGAGTCTCTTGAGCACTTCGACACAGTCGACGGTCTGTGTTCAAAACTTTGCGCACACGAGTCACATTGTCGGTGTTTGTCGAAGTCGAAGGTCTTCCAGCACGGTCTTCATCGGCGACCTCTTCCCGGCTCTCCAAAAAGGCCTGGTGCCACCGAAACACACCACTTCTTGCTAAAGCAACATCTGGGTAAGTCTCTGTCGCACATTTACCGAGTTTCACACAGAATTTAATCGCGTACCTCTGCTCTAACGAACGCTGCATTTTCGGCTTGCACAACTCACAGAAACACGTCGCGCGAAAATGCCTGTCCTGACTCTCCAGGTGCTCGGAGACAACTGACCAGCCGCTCGTTTGTTAGCTAGGAACGCCCTCTACCGAATCCAGTCGGTGCGCGCACGCTCTGAAGTACAATCGCGGCGGAAGAAAATCAGTCCTATTACTTTCCGGACAAACCCTGTATATACTCTCTGTTAGACGCGCTTCTACATGTAACGTCGGCGTCGTTAGTAGTTGGCAGTCCCAAATCCGAAAATCACTTAAATTTTTTGTGTTATTTTTGAATTTGCGTTCTAAATCTTTGCAGTTCTTCAATACTCCGTATCATGAAAGTTTTAGAAACAAATTCATACTTTGTAAACATGCGTTTTATGAGATTGAATTCAAGTGCTTAACTAAAAACGCCTTTTAGGGAACAGAAAATCGAATACTTAATTTTATGTAGAATTAATGGTTTACCAAAATATTTATTAACAAGAATATTATCCATTTTATTGCCGAAACAATTTTTGCATATGTTTTCGACATGGAATGTTAAGGAGATTCGAAAAATCGGAACTACCGGTTGACATTAAATCTCCGATTTCTACTTCGGTTCCGATACTTTTAAATCGTATAGCTAATTAGGCAGAACGTAGGAATGATCAGGTTCATACTTGCCACGGGGAGAATTCCGCCGTGCTCTCTCTGTTTGTTACTTTTTCTTGAAGAAGACAGTTCATTTGTTCTGTTTTTTTGAGCTTCAATTTCTGAAGCGGGTTTTGTGTTTTTATAATTAAACCAAAAACAAGAGTTGTTTAGAAGTTTATATTTTACTAGTGGAAACAAGTAAATGATTCATTAGGTAAAGAAAAGGTCGTATATCAAGCTGAACTGATAGAACGGTTCTTGTTTTTTCTGGCTCATTTGCATGAATTCGTAACTCTTCGCCGTTCTTCAATTCGTTTTTCAAAATAAATGATGCAGCTGTATTTATATTTAAATAATCAGCTACGTTTTAATTTTTCAGGAATTTTGTTCTAACACTCGACTTTTGAGAAAATTAAAAATTAATAAATTTCAAAGCATGGTGTCAGCTTATTTTCACATACCACAAATCACGGCTACGTTCTGCCCTCAATAATTATAAACAATCATAATTGTTTAATTTTGTTTCACAATTTCATACTGTGAAATTATAGGTAATCTTCATAGATTTTCATTTAGAACTGATCCGATTTCTTCCAAATTTATTATCTAATGTGTTCTGCAATTTTTATCAATTTTTGATAAAAATAATCTAAACAAGAACACGTTTTGTGAACGGCAATATTTAAAGTAACCTTGACAATGTGATTTAAAACATATAGGAATAAGAACAAAATAGAAATAGAACAGTATATTAGTTGACCGCTATTTTGTTGCATCCTCATTGATTTTTTGACATAATTGCTTGGGACTAATAATAAAAAAAACCTTGGAAGCCAAAATGAATATAGGGGCAAGTTATTTCGAAACCGAAGTACATTCTCACTTTTTGCCTTTCTTAGTTCCTTATATCCAATATAGAGCAAGAAAATTTCATTAATTATTACGGCATATCTTTCACGAGAAAGCGTAATGAGCTTCGCTACACCAAAGTTAAGTACTCAAAAAAGTCAAGTCTAACCTTCGCAACTTATCATGTATTTTTTATTTGTATTGTTACAGTTCTAACAATAATTCTACGTTTAATTTATTTTAATCACTAAACTTCTTTCCTGCACTCAACAAGCTGGTGATCTACCTTCTCGACGATAAAATTGTTACTGATATCATAGACATTTGGCGTGTGTGAATTCTTGAGTACCGCTGGTAGACCTACTTGATTTGTTATAACCAATCGGTTAAGATTCATTGTGAATTCAATCCGACTACCCAATCGGATTTTCTAGCTCAAAATTACCGTCAATAAAAATAATGTACCATTAAATCTTGGTAGAATAGGCAGACGACCTTGTGCGATGATGACATTACACAGAAACTACTTCCTGTCTAATTGTTACCGAAGAGCACATTTCGATATCTGTGATAATCACACAATTGAACGTTTCAGTTTTCATTTATGAGCTTACGAAATGAACCAAGCATTCCAGCAATTTACTCCGTAAGTATCCCGTTGAATGAATCATCTAATCCCTAGTAGTTACACTGTTTAGTGAAAATTACCAGAACCTGTTTCAAAGAGAGGTGTGAAGGTTTGGTGTACTTCGAAATCATTCCATTCCAGAATAATATAATAGTCACCCACATACCGCAAAAGTTATGCGGAATAAGATCTAAGCATTTGGTGGTTTTGAATCCTACATATCCAGCATTTAGTGTCGACCTTGCATCCCATATTAATCTTTATTCAGATCCATAGCGAAATTCTTGTCTGTTAAAAACTTTGGATCCAAGGAGATGCAGGAAAAATGTAGTACGACAATTTGTTACCAAGTTTTACCCAGGTCTCAAAGAGCTTGCTGAAGGTTGGCTTAAAACCAGAAAATACTTTGAGCATCAAGCCTTTTTGTATGAATATTTGAAACTGACATTATTTATGAGACACCCTCTAAATAATGAAACCTCTCTCTTATACTCGCTCGCAGCTTATAAAATGGGAGATATAATAAACGACACTAAACATCAGTAAGATGATTTGCCCTTTAAAGCATGTAAAAAATAACGAATATAGGATCAAAAAAGAAATAAGCAAATCTTTAAATTTTTAAAGTAAATTAATTGAAGCAATGAATAGCGAAAAAAAAACGTTAATGAAATGTGAAGAAATAAGCGAGTATATAAAAAAAAAATAGTGAAAAGGTCCAAAATAGTTCACGACAAAAATTGGGCGAGTTAAGGAAGAAGAGATTGAATTAAAAATTATTTAAAAAATGTGCAAAAGTTGACAGTTCTTCTAATACAACAATTTATTAACTCCTGATAACATTATTGCTACAAAATATATGCAGATTATTCATTGATGACGATCCTATTTATCTAATTGTGTACGAAAACTTAATACGTAAACTTTAATAACATTTTAAGAAAAAAATATTTTTTAAAATAGTTCAGATGGAATAAGTCGTGAAGTCATCTAGTGTATAATCTCAACATTCACTTTAGAAACGTTGGTCAGTAACAAACGCATAAATTTACTGAATTTCTTTGCTTGCTGCGAAATAAATGAATAAGTACCTGCGTAAATTATCATTAGAAGTGAAATTTTTAAGCCAATTACACACTATCAAGGCAAAAGAGTAGATACGAATGTTACAAATCAAGGACTGTCACGTAGATACCAAACAAAAAAACCGTAGCTGCCACTTATAGTGCCCTACCGGAAAAGAGCCCTGATCAAAGGCGCATTACTTTGTCTGATTAATTAAAAAAAATGTTGCTAAATTTAATTTTATTCAAAAAACAATTTAAAAGTGTATGCTCACCGATAAAAATGCGTAGTTCAGCCGGCGCAAACACGCAGTTAAAAAGCTACACACTCAACCAACCTCACAATAAAACCCAACAACCGGCAAAGCCGAGTATCGGAAATCAGATTCATGGAGACCGCTCGACGAATGTCAGAACGCATTTACAATGTTGCCTGTTTTATATGTATATAGGGGAAACAATGGAAAAAATTTGAAATTACCAATTTTCCTGATTCGCAGCCAAATTTTCAAGTTTAATTCTTCCTTAATGTACTTTTTACTATCCCGTGTTACTTATATACGTATAATCGCAGTAATTATTTTATAACTGGGTCATTAGCGAACTCTAAATGGATTGTATGTAAACAGTAGCTAATTCAGGTTTTGATATAAACCTCAAAAATCCATTTGAACGATCGTTATTTCCCACTAATTTTTATACTTGTTACTCATTAAACAGTTCAAAAAATAATCCAACTGTACACAGTGTGAATTAAATAAAACTGGCCAAACTTTAGTTATGACATAAAACAAGAAAGTGCTTAGAGTTAACGCTCCTTTCGATGCTGTTTCCAATTACGGGAGAAAAATAAACGCACGGTGAAATATCAGACGAATACGGAGTTGATTTGTATTTCAAGTCCCTCTCTGGTAAAAAGCTCGTGGTAAATATACTTGTACATAGGTGAATCAACACACTATTCCTGTTTTATGTACATTTCTTCATTATTTTCAGAATTATTTGGTACAAAAACAATGGTTTTATCAGATTTTGATATGTAGTGCAGAGAAACATGTTATATCTAATGATTGTTAGTTTTTAAAGTATACATAGAATATACAATAATCTCTAAATCAATTCCATTAAAACCCAAATTGTAAAATTAGTTAGCAAACTGCAAAAACATTGTTAATCTTGTACCACACTTAAAATTACGAATAATGTCATTATTCTGATATAATCCGATTGGTGTTATTTCGAAAGCCACATATTTAACACGTAAGGGGTGTCCTAAGCACTTTTCCAGACCAGCAAAATAACTCTACTGAACACACAGTTTACACTACCACTACATTGGAAATTCCAACTCAGTAAAATATTATTTAAACTCGAGTTATATAAGGAAAAAACGGAAAGGACTCAATCCTATAAATAGGATATCAATAGGGAAGCTTGAACAGTTTAATCAAGACTACGAGGTATGGCTGTTAATAACATAACTGGCTGTACCGCCTGATACGCCCCTCCACGTCAAGAATGGAATTATCAATCATTAATTGGTAAAGGACACATCATGAGTTCTCCATCAAGACGATGTTCCGGCTCATCTGTATACCAAGTTAAGCATTCTTTATCGCTAGACCTTGAGCTGTGCGATTTCTATTTCTTAAGGTGAGATGTACATTGATAGAAACAAGATTTGAGTCCGTTAAGGCTGTGCAAAGGGAAGTGACACGCGTTCTGAAGGAGCTGACAGGAAAATACTTACCGTTATGCTGAAAGGTTGATAGTATCACTTGTATTAATTTCAAATACATTATTTCGAAGCGTCACTCTCGTTATTTAAAAGCCACACATTGTTTATTGAAATCTCACAAAATACTATATCAATAGTAGTGTGGGGTATCAAGAGTTTTTCCAATGTTCTTAACCCAATTTAATTGTGTTTGTGACTTGTGGAAACTTTGGGTGAGGTAGATCACCTTCCAGCTGATTGCGGATTTTAACCCAGAACGAGTTTCCTAACGTTTAAGTAAAAGAGTTTCAAATTTAAAACTACCTATTATAGAAATATATTTCGATTAATTTAGTTTTTCTAAGTTTTTAGACCTTAATTCAGTTGTGTGATAGATTTTAGGTGTTTAGCCCATACTAGAAACGGTTTTACCAAGTGACATGATACGATAACTTCGTTTCCGAATGATAGTGAACGGGATCCGGAAAACTCTTTATATGGGTCGAAATTTTATAATATTCCAAATGAAATTACAGAACATAGTTTCCCAAAACAGATAATTTGTCTAGATGCAAGTATTCTGCCAAAATTTTGTGGACATCTAAGAAGTGATCTATCATGATACTTTATAGTCACGCCTTGTTTTACTTTATCATTATTTTTGTTTTTGTAAACGTCGTAATAGAACGTCAATACATTGAAATATTTAAAATGTGAAATAACAATATTATCAACAAGATATTGTCGGTAAAAATGTTAAGCGATAAATAGAAGCTTAAGTTTAAAACACGTTTTATTGTTTATGTGATTGTTATAACAAACTACAGATTATTGAGAGTTGCGACTAATTTTGTGAAGTGACTCGTCAAATAAAAACGCAATTTCTAATATTACTTTATTTAATAATAATAAATTATACTTTCAAAATTAACGATGTGATTATTTGAGATGATAAAAGACGACAAAATTATCATTATTTACTTCAATAACAATTTTTTAAATACACAGTATTATCATATATTGGAAATAGCAAACAAAAAGTGAAACAAGGTTATGAAAAAATTCTGAACAATACGAAACGCACAATATTGATATGGGAACCATTCTAACAACGTATGGTATAATCCACACATATTATACAAAAGTAAATAAAACATATACATATTATTAAATCGAAAACATTTAAAAACAAAATAATAACATCAAATATGAAGTTTTTTGTAATAATTGTATTACTGTTAACATAGGACAAACATTACAATAGTTTAAAAATAGGTTATAACTCATCTTATACGATAAAAAATGGATCTACTACCATTAATTATTCCACTGCTTTAAATCAATCAATAAACAAATTATAAACAAACAATTTTGACTTGTTCAGATTAAGTTCGTATCTAATTATTGTAAATTTTGTGCCGAAAAAGATTAATCCACAAAGTCAGGATTAATTATTCTTTACACTAGGGTGGGCCAAAAAAACTTTCTATTTTTTCTTAGCTACTACGATAATATCGTTCAAGGTGAAGAAAAAAAATTGTGGTAAAGTTTGAGCTCTTATTATCAAAATTTAGATGTGCTGCATCGTGATTTTTGATTTCCTATTTGAATTACACGGGAATTTTTTATTTTTTGAAATTTAAATGTATTTCAACAAATTATTGTGTAGTAAAAAGAAATCGATATTTTTGTAGGAAATTGAAATATATTAATATATTAAATAAATAATTAAATAATAGACATAATTACATCCAAAATCTTTACAGTACTTCCGACTACATTGAAATCAGTTTTTATTCGAATCGTGGGAATTAAAATTATTATAATTTGGGAATTAAAAATGAGAAAAATCACGAAAATGATGTTGTTTTATGTTTTTAAGACTTTTTTGTAGAAACCTATAAAAGACTGTGAAAGTAATAGATTATTTTAGGATGAACTACGAATAACTAAACCGAGTTAACTTAGGGAAAAATTATTTCAGACCTTTTTTGTTTAATTCACTACAAAAATATTTATTTCTTTTTATTACACAATAATTTGTTAAAATACATTTAATTCCCAAAAAATTAAAAATTCCCGCGTAATTTAAATGGGAAATCAAAAATCACGATGCGGCACCTCTAAATATTGATAGTAAGAGCTCAAACTTCACCAGAATTTTTTTTTCGTCATCTTGGACGATATTTTCGTAGTAGCTAAAAAAAGGTTTTTTTGGTTCACCCTACTGTACACCTCCAGAAATAAGAAAAGTAGTTAACGTTATCATACAGATTTTTTTCCCAAAAAACAAATACAAGGTCGGGCAAATGTTCTTTTGCTGTCATTTTTTTTAAGAAAAATCTGGTATTGCTTGTGAAATATGTTTATTCAATTCATTAGAATCTATTTCATCAAGTTAAACAAGTATCAGCCAAGTAGCCTCCTCCAGAGTTGGTGACCGTACAGGTTCGCTTTATGACATTTTCCATGACTCTTGACTGAGCAAAAATTTTCTTTAAGGGCTTAAAGGTTTATTGACACCATAACGGTTGAATCGGATGATGTATTCGAACACCAAAACGAGATTTTAAGCGACCCAGAAATGCTTCCTTCACAATATCAGTTGGAGCTCGGTCAGAGTGTGCGATATTGAAACCACATTGTCACCATTCCCAATTCATCTAATTGAGGAAAAAAATCGATAATCATAGCGTGCATCGTTCTCAGTCGTCATTTGGCCTGCGGTGTTATCCAAAAAATCAGACACATCACTCATGATGAAGTTGGATGAAAAATTGTCCACTTCTTCGTTGAGATTCAAGATGGCTTGAGAGTAGGTTACACGGGTTTGACTATCAGATGAAGCACTGTCTGCACTCTTTAACATTTTGTGCAACAGCAGCCATGTTCTAAGAATAACGGCTGCTTTCGAGCCGGCTAGCCTTGGGAAGATCTCGTGTTGCCCCAGTCTCTTCAAGAGTGTTTAAACGCCACAAATCATCAACTCGGACAGTCATGAAATCTGCAACTGCCCAAGAAAATTGAGGCAATTGTTCCGCGTTCCTGCGGAGTAAACCTATTCATGGCTTGTCGATTTGTATTCTGCTTTGGACTTTCTATTTCATGCTAAAAAGCACTCGAATCAAATAATGGCAACGATATAGATAATTATTTGAATTTATGTGCGTTTCTTGAATGTCACTCAGAGAAACATGTAGTCAAAAAGTATGGAGGATATGCTCACTAACTGTGGAGGGTAGAGAGAAGGAAGAGTATCTCATATGGGAGAAAATGGAAGTACGCGAGAACTTGCGTTGTACAAAAGAATGAAAATAATATTTTGCGCTTTCTTCAAAATTTACTCCGATACTAATATGGCGCCCTTATCTAACACATTTCTTCGTATATACATATTTTTCTCCTTACATCTACTCTCCATAGCAAAAAGACAGAAACTTTTATGTCATAATTATTTATAATTGCTTGAATAAAGCTCCTGATGACAAATATCTGGCGACGAACGTTTGCTCCAATATGGATGCTTGTCGGGCAGAAGAATTGCACTATATCCAATCTATTTTTATGGTCAGCGACTGAATATAAAAATAGATTGTCAGAAAATGAACTGTTACAGAAAGATTTTATACCATAGTTAATAAATATTTAAAGTTCAAACGGAAAAAAAGGCATTAATAAACCGGGAAAGGGATTGTTTTCGTCGCTCGTCATCAATTTTATCATCAGATGATGTAGGGGATATAACTGCACTGAAATATCACGGCGGTTGACTTTCAAATACTGTCTGCGGGATACGTTGATGATTTAGAAAAGAATAAGACAGATACTGCGCAAATAAAATACACATTCACCCTTGTGAATGAAGTTCTTTCTCTAATATTATATCTTAGTATGCATTGTTATAGTCGTAGAAAAATTATAATATTCAACTACAACATAATTCTGCGTTAGGAATGCCATTTTTATTTCTATAAATAAATTCATTTTTTTAAAGTTTCCTTTCCGTATATATTTGAAAATTAATATCAAAAGATTTTCATGGTGGAAGGGATTGTTGTTTATGTTTATGAAAAAACCCGTTATACATTCAATATTAAAGTGATTCTTACATTTTACAGTAACGTTCTGTATATAACCCCAGCGGAAGTTTGGCTTTTCTCACTTGTAAAAACAATGTAGGTATAATTACAAAACGCACTCCTTGTATAATGTTTATTTTTAGAACGCCAACAAAAAGTTGTGCGTATTTCTAAGAGCAATGTTTGTATCAATATACTGAAAACGAACAAAAATATATGGCAACATTGTATCGTGTATTGCGCAGCACTATTGCAACATAAAAACAACGGAGTGCCTACTGACTACTGCCTGAGGTTACATGCATAAAGTAATACGTAGATATGCTACGTATTTATCGTAGACTTTTAAAGAGCATTGCCTCTTTTCAGATATCTACGATGTGCCACAAACAGGCGATTTAAGATTTAAAGTTTATATAACTATGAAGATGTTTTGCTATAATTATATATAAAGTTGATATTGAAAGATAAGATATACAGTTTTACAAAATTTATACCTATTCAATTTTGATGACATATCTTTAAATCGATTATATACTTATCTATATAAAGATGGCCCGATTTTTTTCATTTGGTATCAATTATGGAATTAAATAATAATAACAATAAATGAAGATTACATGATTAATGATGCGTTTTTTTCATATATTGTTAGAAATATGTACGAAATTATAATTTTGATTGACAGTTAAAAATTTGACTATCTGTTTCCGTTATAAAAATTGTATTCTATAGGAACAAATGATACACATCAATCAGATGGCTTTAAATTAAGTTGGATTTTAATATTTTAATTTTGAATCGTTTGCTAATACAAGGGTTGTCTGAAAAGTTTCCCACCTCAACCTGAAGATGCAAATGGACCGCTGAATTCGAATGTAACTTAACTGACGTCGAGCGTGAGGACGGCAACAAACGATGTCATCGAAGTTCACCAGATGGTAGTGGGCGACCATCGGATTAAGGTTAGGTTAGACATAGAAGAGACTATAGTTAGTAGACTGATTGAAGAATTACGCAAGCTCAAGCTATCCGCGCGTTGGTGCGGCGATTGCTCCCTTTAGACCAAAAGAGAATTCGAATGAATATTTTCCAGTGGAGAAAAAGTGATGGCGACCATTTCTTGGAATAGTCATGGGATTGTGAAAAATCTATTTTTAGGAAAAAGCTTGCACCTATTATTTGGAATGAGAAGGTTATGATAAGTAGCACTACTTCATTTCTGTAACTATATAATATTGTTTTCGACTGTACCACCGAAACAAACCCCTCCTGCAACTTTTTTTTGGCTACGGCATTCTTTAAAGTAAAAAATGAAGGTTTTACATCTTTAGCTAATGATTGTTGAGTTTTTCTATAGTACGGTATAGACCCACTAAAAGAGATGATATGTTTGAACGAATACGAAGTATTTCAATGGTAGAAATTGGGCGCCACTCATTAGGTAGTTAGTTATCTAAATTTTTGATTGTTAAATTTGTTATTTGATGATTTATTCTCATTGTTAGTAATATTAGATTTACATTTAGATAACGCCATCTAGCGACAATAAGATTATTATGAAAACAGTTAAAATGTCTGCAGGAAAGCCAATGTGAAAACTTACCATCAAGAATAAATTTTCAATTTCCGTTCGGTGGATGTTTAAAAGAAAATTCTCGCTGTTTACACAATTCTATAGATATGTCAAGACAGAAAAAAATATCGACATGTGATTTTCACTATTTTAATGTTAATATAGTTTTTTATTTATCTATTATTTACTTAAACGTTTACGCTTCTATTTAAATGTGTCAAGAGAAATCGCAGTATCTAAAATATATGAAACAACGTCCTCTAGCTAATTAAATTGCTTGTAATTTATATATTTTGTATTGCGGGGCGAAAGCTCTTTCAAACAAAATCAGTTTATAAACTAAGTCTAAGCAGAACCGGACTTCCAGGCATTTTTTCATAACGAGGTTCCCACTCTCCCACACCTCTTATTTGAAGGATTAGACTAAACCTTGTAAAATGAAAAATGCCTATAATTTGTTGAAGAATTCGATTATCGTATATATAACGTTACACTTAATTGGGTAAATACAAAAAAAAATTGCTTTTTTAATTCTATATTTTTTTTAAATACGTCCTCCAGAGGTGAACATAAAATCCACGTGTGTCTCAGGGCCAGTTTTGTTATACATATTTTTTTTCTCCGAAGCAGGGCCGGATAAAGCTGAGGGAATGGGGGCTATAGTCCCAGGTCCCAGGTCCAAGAGGGCCCCATCATTTGGAAAACATTCTGTATTTTTTAATATGTTGATACTACAAATCTGACTTATAGATATTATTTTTTTAATTTTTCCGGGTTTCCGAATTCCTTAAGGGGCCCCTTTATTATTTTAGTCCCAAGACATATAAATCTTAATCCGGTCCTGCTCCGAAACTGTAAGATATGGCCGACGTCCATGGTATGTATATTAAAAACCACCCCTCTCCGCCAAACAGTCATACCATTAAAAAATTTAAATTATTGTATTGTTTCAAAGTATTAATTTCAATTGAGAATATTTACAAAAAAAGGAGAAAGAAATGAACTAACAAACACTTTTTGGTAAGAATGTAAAACATTGAGGATACATTAGAGAGTCTACACAAATGAAACAATAAAAATGGAAACAAGAAAATATAGAAATCATTGAATAGAAAAAACTTGCATGAAATTCTGAACATATTCGATATTGACTATCTTAATTTTGTAGACGATGCAATGTATTTCATATAAATCAAGCTTTAAAAAGAGCTAATTATTTTAAAACAGTTCACTGTAGTTGTCCACAAAATGAAATGTTTATGAAAAGAATTCTTTTTAATGATGCAAAAAGAAACTAAACAATATTCAATTTTTTTCCAGATTCTAATATATTATTTAGTAATTTAGGTAATGCAGTTTTAATCCTTTTTGGGGCAAGATACTAAAAATATAAGTGAAACTGTTGAATAGTCGTTTTGGTTGCTGAGAATAAATATTTGGTTGCTTTGGATTTCCTTTTATCTGCTGATACATTATTAGAACATGTGTAGATGGACAAAATCATTATTTGTACATTATATTCTTCATTAAATTATTGTGGTTATACAATAACAAAATGGGGATATTAAGATATTTTGAGAAACTACAGACAAAATAAAAAGTATGAGATTCATTTGGAATTGATAGTGAACTTACCAATTAGAAAATGATTTTGAATAATCTATACCAGCCTTCAGTTCATCACGTTTATCATAATAATTTTTAATATCCATTCCCTTCCTCTTTCAAGATTATACACTACGTAAGGTACCAAAAAAGGAGTGAGATAATAGTGAAAAATAAAAATTAATTCCATTTACCTATATGGAAACAAGCATTACACATAATGGGTTACGAATAAAGATTTTCTAATTGAAACTTGGGAAACACTCAATTGAGTGAAGATCTTAGGACAAATCTGAAGAAAGTGAGAACTTACTGAGTATTCTTCAACAACCAATTCAGTTCAACATATAATTCATATGTGAATACTTTTGTGATTCCATTATCTCCTAAGATAGATATATAATGTATTTCTTAATTAAAAATATTTTAATGGTACAAGGGTTTTTAAGCAGTATTCAAAAAAATGGATAAATTTACTTTCGAAAGATAAAAAATTGAACAGCGCCACCAACACTCACATTTTTAAATATGGTACCTAAGCACATGTAAAAAAAAATCAACTAGTTTCGAATTTTCCAATTAAAATCGTTGGATTGATGAATTTTAAAATAATAAATGTTAAGTTGACTATGAAAAATTAACTAAATACATAACAGAAACAAAACTTGGACGAATAACCTAACATTTTAAATAGAGTTTTTGCTTAGTGCTTCCATCTTTAAACTACCTGTAATCGTTTTTAATAAAATATTGGCAACAATAAACAGCAACTGTAATTTCAGGTAAAATTAAAAAGGTCCATTGAAACTGCCCTCAACCTTGTCCTTATCACTATTTTGATATTATTTGTTTGTATTTATTTATCACTTCGCTTTCAATTTAAATTCCACAACAAAACTGCGCATGTGTCTTGTACAATTTACCCAAAGCAGTGCCTCTCGAAAATGATTTTATTTGTAATAATAACACAATCTTTTTTTAAAAAACTAAAAATAACTTTTAATTCCTAAGGTATACTATCCCTAGCTACACTAAAAACAATTTGTTACATTTTACTGGTCCGTAAAAACAAATGGGTGCATAATTCAACTGCAGAAAAGCATGCTTTAATATCACTAGTCCTGTGTGTGATCAAATAGATTACTAATTTTCATCTTTAAACTAATTGTCATGGCTTACTTACGCAAACACTATGTTCATCAATAACAGCCATTTCTTCAAAATTCATATTTAATCTTTTTAACTAACGACAATTTGTGAAACTTGCAAATCAAACACTATATCGAACACAAAAACAGCTCAACGTGTCTATGTTATTTACAAACATTACAAGGTCACCTAATATTTTTCTTTGCGTCATCGGTCGATAATTTCATGGAATCGTGATAGTCCTGCCATCTTTTCTTCGAATGATGAACTAAAATATTTAAAGTTCACTATTAAGAGTGATATATTCATTATATGCAAACAATTCCAAATTGTAATTATATAACATTTGTGCCTATATTATACTTTATATGAAAAACTCGAACCATGCAATACACACTGTTTGTTTACAATGAACTAAAACAAATCGTGAACCGTGGCACTGCTATTTTCACATTATCCTTCCTCTCTAGCAAACAAAAAGTTCATCCCTACTTTCCTCAGTATACATATCTTACGTTTAGGTTAAGTTTTTTTTGATGTACAAAATATAACAAATATAAAATAAAATGACTAAATCGTACCCTACCAATTGGGATGTACAAAAATATAGAGATGAGGTTGAACCGGAACATCATTGGGAATTAAGAAAAAGATTTATAGAAACACATAAAGGAAAGTTTAGTGAGGAATACTTAGTCGCTTTAGCGAAAACTTTCACTAATATAGAGTTTATGGGATGCAGGTAAATTTAACTAAAATAGGCGAATAGATAAAAATAGTACAGTATTAATATTACAGCTATCCACCCAACTTAATGATACGAATAGCTGAATTATCGAAAGACGTTGCTAAAGATTACAGGAATGAGAAAAAATCTAAATTACAAAGAACCTTTGTATCGGCATCTAGTGCTGCTGAAAACAAAATAAGTGAGTTCATTTTTTCCCTAACTTTATTGTAAACATTTTAACACTGTTTTGAAGGACATAAGTAACAATTACCAAAAAGGTATGGATTTCCTTTGACGACGGGTTGTTTGTCAACTTACCACCCTTGATTAGTAATAATTTATGCCATATAAAATGTGCATGCTATTCACTTAAATAACACTCAATATTCATTAAGGTATAACAACAAACATAATAAATACCTCTAATTTTTATTTTTTATGTAAAAAGCAAGAATAAGAGGGTAAATTCTAGATCGCCTATAATTAAACTGCCTTCTTCTGTGTTGAATCGAGCATCTTCAGGGTATGCTTGGGAGCCGAACTCCAAATATGCGAGCCATATTCCAAAGATGAATGAATCTGGGGCTCATAGAGGATTAGAAGCTGTTGTGGAGTATATAGCTTTTTGGTATTGAAGAGGGCTCCAAATTTTTGTGAAGCAGCCTTGGCTGAATCGGCCATGTAACTATGCCAGGACATATTGCTTCCAACCTCAATACTCAACTAGCGAATTTGCGGTGATGGTGATATTTGATGTACAGATAGGACCAAATCCTGAGCTACAGTGCCGGCTTTGTTATGTCACAAATGCGATTGCTCTGGATTTCCCATATTTTGTCTATAGCTTCAGTCCATATGTTACTGACATAGGCCAGGAGGTCCCCAGTTGATCTACGTTTACGGAAGCCATATTTATCAAACCCATAATAATTATTCTTTTCAAAAATGCTGGAATTTTAAGATACTTGGAAATATCTACGGTTTTCCTCTATGATAAAGGTGACCTCCAGTATGGAATATTCACATTAAGAGCTTGACGAAGATTTTAATACAATAAATTTTTTGTGAAAGTACACCAAAAGTATTTCTGAAACTCCAGTAGCAGTAGCACCATTTCTTAAAGTAACGATAATTTGCTTCATACCTTTTCCTCAATTTTTCTGGTAGCAGCAACAGCTGAACAATATTTGCTGATTATTTTTCATTTATTTGGCTATTATACAAATCAATAATTAATTAATTTTTCTTAATTCGATGAAATAATAATGCTTATGATGATATAGAAACTGGTCAAAGCTGTCTATAATTTTATGTGAAAAGTATTGAATTGAATTAATCAAAATTAAAGAAAAAAGTCTACAAAAAGGAGAATAAAACTTATATGCACTCACTGTCACTTCAGCATAAAGTAGTTCTCAATTAGTAAAGTTACTCACATCCCTTGTAGTATAAATAAATATTTCTTATAGAATTTGTTTTATGAATATTAAACAAGCTAAAACAAGTTTTGATGAGTTTATAGTTAATCTTTAAGGTTTATCAAAACGTACATTGATTTGTTATGGTATATCAAAAATTTACCTTCACTTAGCTGTTAGTCTGAATTATATATATAATTGTTTTTAGAGATGAGATTGGATCCAGGAAGACAAATACACCCAAGGAAGTAGTGGTTGAAGTGTATTATGATTGGAAGAAGGAAATGACCTCAAAATTTTTTGAAAAATTTATTTTGTACAAAATAGAATGCAACTAATAAAAACTTGGAAAAATCATAAAATACTTACAATTTCTTCCTTCTCAATATATATTCAACAAAATGTATAATTAATTCACTAGCCTCTAATTAATTAATGTATTTTTTCATTGGATGAATATAACACAAAAAATATATATTGCTTCTATATAATTCTAGGTTTTCATTTTATTGATATTTTTCAACTGATAACTGCAAAATGGACTTAATGTGTTGAGGAAAAGAACCACTTTCTAACCTATTCTAAGTAAATTATGAAATATAAGTAGAACCATGGCAAGAATTAACAACAGTAAAAAGGAACTATACAATAATTATTTACTAGAAGTGTTGTGTAATGCCTCAATTGAATCACTTAACTGTTCTAAACGCTGTATCAGCTGACTCATTGTACTCTGTGATTTTTGAATGTCTTCTTCATTTAGACTTGGCACAGTTGCAGAAGCTAAATCAAAGTGTAGCTTAGCCAACTTTTCCTGTTGTTCTCTTATATTTGTCATTTGTTCCATTGTACAACCACTACCAAATGCACGTAATTTTCCTGAGTGAAAATCTGCTAGCAGTCCCAATAAAGCTCTTTCCATATGCCGAACATCAGGCACTTGAGAGATAAAAGAATGGTGTCGAGTATCTGAATTATTTGTGCTATCTACTATATGCCAAATAAAAACAGAAATAAACAAAAAATAAAAAAGGATATGATATAAATATCAAAATTGTGTTATATGTACATTACAGGTCAAAAATTTTCGCCCACCTTACACAAAAAATGAAAACAATATGATTGATATTTATATTTTAAAAAACAATATATTGATAAGAATATAGTAATAATAAACCCGCAGTTTGTAATTGTTACATATTTGAATTTTTAATTTATCAATGTAGCCACCTGAAACTTTTATTATTTCGGCGCACTATTTTGGCATCCTCTGTAACAATTTTGATAAATAATTGTCGTCTATTTGGTTTCAATCGTTTTTCAAGATATTCGAAAGATGGGAAGTGGAAATGGGACAATGCTTTCTGACTTCCCTGTCCAATTTGTCCCACAACTCAATTGGGTTGATGTGAAATCATTACTTTCAGCATATTCTTCCTATCCAATTCTTTCAAATATTTTTTGGATAACTTCGAGAAATGCTTGGGATTGTTGTCATGCTGAAAGATAGATTTTCTGCCAACCAGGCGTTGGCCAGGACGTACTACAATATTTATTTATAGCCTTCTTTCTTCAAAATCCCTTCAATTTCTACCAGGTCTCCAGTTGCCTTTCCTCCAAAGCATCCCTA
The DNA here is from genome assembly GCF_026250575.1 of Diorhabda carinulata. Lineage (NCBI taxonomy): Eukaryota > Metazoa > Arthropoda > Insecta > Coleoptera > Chrysomelidae > Diorhabda > Diorhabda carinulata. The sequence goes on along the minus strand of NC_079460.1, from coordinate 37,228,423 downwards.
AATCATCACCGAGCTTATGCAGTCTTTTACAGACAGGATTACACATGATTCTAGCATCCGTTCTTCCTTTGACCTACACACAAACACTCTTTCTCTTGTACCTAAAAACTCTTTTCCACTCTTCATGCATCCAATTTTCATGTTATTTAGCCCACTGTAACCTCTTAATTTTGTTTTTACGTTTTTAAAGAGGTTTCTCCACTGCCACCCTTCCAAAAAGGTCAGCTTCTCTCAATCTGAGAAGCTATCTAAGGGCCTGTGAGTCGTCGATTATGTTTACTGATCAATACACTACATTTACCTTTAGGGGTTGTGGGTTTTCGAGGTTGTCCTGAATGTTTTCTATCGCCAAAGTATTTTTAATTTAGTTGCATTAGTACAGTTACTTTTGCCTAGACTATGAAGATTTACGATTAATGCACGAGTTTCAACTGATAACTCCTTGGTTTTACCCTTTTTAAAACTTATGAGTCTGAATTTTTGGGAATGGAAAGAATTCATAAACGAACTTCACAAAAGGATGTCTTGTTCCAAAAAGTATAAATCACACATGTTCTTGTAGGGCTAACTGGGACTAAACTATAACACTAAAGAAATAATTCACAGTTAAAGAATAATAAACAAATCAGTAGGTACTTGCAAGTTTCGCTTTGACCTTTGCTTGAAAATATAAAAGAGAAATTTGTTAAATTGTATTATTTTGAAATTTAAAGAATGGATTATGGGGTGGGCACAAATATTTGACCGGTGGCGAATATAAATAAATCAGGGTGGCATGTACACTGTGACCCGAAGTGTTGCGTCTCCTGCTGCTGCACTGTGAATGTTCAGTGTTCGCAGCTGATCTATTAATCCCACTCCTCTTAGAAAGATCAGAATGTGGGATGCCTCTAGCTGCCAATCTTAGTCTTCTATGAAATTAAGATATATTTAACTACCTCATGTGTTCATTCAACCAAAGTTATGGAATAAACATTCTGAAATATAATGGGATCTTATTTTTAATAAGGTCAAAATAGTTTTTAAAACTCTGCTTTTCTGAGGTAAACTAGGCAAGTATACCTACTGGGTGTGAAAAAGTGTATAACAACATGGAATCCAATGAATTAATGCAATTGAAGAAATTGGAAGACATGGAAAAATTGTGAGCACCTGAACACCTTTAAAATGAAATTTCCATACTTCAAATTTTAACTACGAACTGTTGTTGAAAAGATGTAAACCTAAGATTTCTGTTCAAACATGTTACAAAACAAACATTATGAATTTCAAGTAAATTCAAATTGTAATATCATAATTGATAAAATGAATGAATACACATATCTATATAGATATGATTGAAGTACACCTTGTACTATGTTGTGACCTAAAACTTGCTTAATTTTGATATTTTATGGTGAAGCATGCAAATTTTTGAAATTTAAATAAAACTGCTAAATTATAAGTGATAAAAAAAGTTAAATTTTTTATAATCTCACCTTTATGTGGATTTCTTGCCCTTACGGCAGTTGTTTTACTACAATCCCGAATTTTTCTTTCATTAACAAATGTTATTTTTGAGCCAGGTATTGTATTTCCACCTTTCCTAGCACTGTGTACGACAGAACTCCGACTTGTATTACCCGACGATGAAATCTAAAAAAATAATATTAGAGTTTTAACTAATTATTAAAATTAAACTAAAATGGAAGCTAAGTGAATTTTGTATAATTCTTTGAAAAAACATTTAAGTGTGTTTACCACTTTACTGCTTTTAACAGGTGATACAATTTTTCCTTCAGATTCATCTTGAACGATACTATCTTCATTTTCCGCATCACTTGAAACTAATTGCTGTAATTCTGATATTTCTCGTGATTCCATTTTAAATATTTAACTAAAATCTTACATCTTCATTTTTATCATTTCGGTAAATCTAACAATTCTGAAAATTATTTATTTGGAAATATATACGTCAAATTTATCTATTTTCAGCTTAGCCAAGTTTTAGAGAACAATTTTTACTTGTAACATGGCAGACATTTGGAAATATATTTGAAATAATAATAATAATATAGACCAACACAAACTAACTATTTCGACTGCATTTTCACTTAGCGTTCACTCATCTTTGGCATTCACAATGCATAAATACTTCTTTACCTTTCCTTGACCCTTACCACCACGCTCATCTATTCATTATTATTGGTAACATCTCGATTAATATCGACTTTCAATACCTAAAAGTTTTTATATAAAATTAACAAAATAAAAAATCTTTTCAATGATTCATCAATTTATCATAACAGAATATAAAAAATTGTATCAAATGAGTGACAATGCTATTAACAGAAAATTTTGAGTCGTCTGTAGAATCCAAAGTGAGATTTGAAGAGTCATCGAATTCTTGTCGGCATTCAATATCTTGTTGTAATAATTCTTGAACTCTCTTGATAGTTTTTTGGTTCATACAATCGTTTAACCTCAAATCAACTATTTCCAAAGATTTTTGCGAACAAAGAATGTTGATAATTATGGGAGTTAATTCTTCAGTTATTCCACAACGTCGTAGATCTAAAGCCTTGATCCATGAGTTATTCTTTAGTTCATTTAGAAGGTATTCAAAACCCTCATCCCCAAAGATAGCATTATCGTTGATAGTAATTCGCTTAACTCCTCTCATATCATATTTTCGCGAGCTTTCAATTCTTCGTGCAAGACTCCATTCTCGTTCTCCAGAATACCTCTTAAATCTTTGATACTGCATCAAGTCTGCTAAGTACTCACCACTTTTTGAACTTAAGTGGCAACCAGAGAGATTTAAGATTTCAATATTTGGTGTACCTCGTATATGTTTGCACACGGTTTCACATCCAGCATCGCCAATTATACAATTAGCCAAAGAAAGGTGTATTATGGTTCTATTTTTACCTAAAGCTTTGAGTAGATCTTCTAAATATTGCGGGAACATCGGTAGACCGTCTAGTTCTAGACGTGTAAGAGCTTCTGTTTGTCGTATGGCAAATGAGATAGATATTGTGAGTAGTTTGAATATATATGCTGTCCACAGCCATCCGAATTCTCTCTGTATGGATCTAACTTTCTGTTCTGAGTCAGCATCATGTAAAAATGAGCAATCTATTAATTCGCTTTTGATACTAAGTACCTGGAGACTTTTGTCGGAACTGAGAGCATGCGCGATTAGTATCCATTCGTCTACGCCAAATTCATCACCAACAAATTTGAGCGTCAGTAGATCTCCTATCTTCAACGGCTTTAAGGCTGGTATAGGTGAGCGCTTCATAATGTGACATAATTTGGGATACCATTCAGAAAATATATTCACTGGTTCTAGGGACGACTGAGAAGAATCCATATTAGCCATTTATAAAGTTTTATTGCATTTTAGAAAATAATTGTTTCATATTCTTGATAAACATTTACATTGACACAAATTTCAGACAAAACGTCAGTTTTGATAAGGGCTTCATAATTCAATAAGATAGTATATAGTGAACAACTAGCTCCTAACACAGCATATTTATTAAGTGCCGAGATGTTTATGATTGTATTAAGTTTGTAAGCCTGTGAACAGTTTGAAAGAATGGATGACAGTGGACATTGACAGTAAATATTAAAAATGGGTATTTTGATATGTGAGGAGTATGAACTGTAATTACGAGATGAATAGAAAAAAATGCTTTATTTTTTATTAAAATGTAGTATAAAACCATAATTTAAAAAATAAAAATTTATCATGAGCGAGCCATCTCTGTATACGCTAAAATATCAGCAATTGCTCAGAGATTTGAAAAATACAGTGGAAGGATTACTTATGACTCAAGTTGCTAATGTTTGGTCCGTTTTTGGTGGATTGAACAGGTTTCATAACATTGTTGATAAAATATTTAAACATGGCTGTAAAGGTTCAGAAGTAAGTTGATTAAGTATTATATTCTCCTTCCCTTCACAGATACAGTTGGTTGTAACTCTACTTTATCAATATGTATATATTGAATCAAGTTTTGTTTATATTAGATCAAATATCATTTCAGGTACCGGGTTACTATAAATTTATTCAAGGTTTGGAATGGTTGCAGCCTGAAAATACAAAATCTTTTTTTTCAATAGACTGTGAATATCGTCCACATATTCCTTCGCATCTAAAAACTGATAAATCCGCAATATGGTTGTACAGAAGTTTGGAAAATCATTCACTTTCACAAAAACTTTCATGGTTGCTATCTGATAAAACACATTTATCCAATTGCTACCAGTCATATGCATTTCTTTGTCAAGAAAAATATGCTGAAGCTACATTAATATGTTTGAGAGCAGTAGAAAGAAATCAAGCAAGTTTATTGTCAGATATCAACCCATATTTATTTCTCCAAAAACCCAAAGAATATATAAAAGTCCACAGAAGATGTTCATCTTTTCCTGATAATCATATGCAAAAGATTTACACAGAGAAACTGAATATCAGAAGAAAAACTATACAAGGTCTTAATGATGAATTAATGGAAAATGGAAAAACTGAAGTTATTGTACAAAGTAGAATAAAAACATGGCACAGTATGCCAAATTTGTTAGAACAGCAGATGTTACCTAAAAAGAAGCCTTGTTCAAAAAGTAAAACTACTCCAAATACACCAATTCATTCCAAAAAGCTTTCACCACCTTCATCTAAGGTAAACACATTTGACTGAACTGCTTACTCTATTTTTTACATCAACTAATATTGTGCTAGCAACAACTACAATTAACATTAGAAAAATTAGCATTTAGGTTTTTGTCATATTTAATTTTTAATAAAGAAAATCTATTTTTACTGCAAAGTACTCATGATCACAATAAGAGATGAATGGACATTTATCTTGTTGCTATTTATTTCTTTCACATATCTTGTCTAAATTTAGTAGCATAATTATATATACATTATAAAACAATTAAAGAAGAAGGTTATAAAAGGTTAAAGATTACAAATTTGTTTATAATTGCAAATAAAACAATTTGTTCCTTTGCCATTTCAAAGTAATTTTATAGGTGGTGAGGTGAAGTTCTTGGATATAAAACAATTTAAATCAATATTGCATCCAATTTAATATTGTATATTTAATTCTGATTTTGTCTGGCTTGTGTCAGTTTTTTTCCAGGCATAGTATGTATTCTACAGTATTGTAAGCAGTTAAAAAAATATTGAAGAATAAACGAAGAATGTTTCTAGGTCTATAGTAACTACAGGAGTCTACAACCTAGAATAAGAAAAAAACGACTCAATCAGACTATATCATCTAATTCATCTGAAGTAAAACATGTCCTAGTTGATAACTTGAATATAGTTGAATATACACCTTCCTTAAGCAGCTCTCAAAGCAGTGGTACTACTCTTATTAATGATGAATTAACTACTTCATATGTTTCAATGCCAGAAACGAAAAAAAAGCGAGCAGTAACTTCATCACATTCTTCCCTATCTGTAGTAGATTCATTCCTGCCAATGGCTGGTGAAAAAGATTACAAAAAGTTTCCCAAAAAAACATTCATAGAGGATGGAGGAATGAGTGTACTTCCTGCAACTACAGGCTACTTTCCAAAACCGAGCAAGGGCCAAAGTCTATTATCATTTCTAACTTCCAGTCACTTTGCTAGAACTAATGCAGAACTAGATAGAGAAAATGCACATTTTAGCATATCGGAAGCAATTATTTCTGCAATGGAGCAGATTCGATGTAAGAAGAGATTTAATGTGATAGAAGAACAATTAGATGATAGTGACCCTGAAATAGTAGATCTGAAACAAAAAATTAGATTAAGAAGAACAAAAAGAGTATTGGAGAATCAGAAAAAAGCAATATCTTTCAGTTTACTGAGTGATGGAAAAACTGATAGTAAGTGTCTGTGATTGTGAATCAATGTAACAATATAGAAATAATAATTTTTCTTGCAGCAGCTACTACTGTAAGTCCTTGCTCTACAAGCTTTTCTGATACAAATGCTTCAAGCTCTGATGAAATAGAAGATCTAGAAATAAATGAAATATCCAATTTAGAAGAAAATTCTGGTCTTTCAATGTCAATGGCATCTCTTTACTCTGAAGTAGATTTAATGAAAAGAAATGCACAAGGTACTCCTGATGGTGCTTCAGACATACTGTCTGCAGAAGGTGTTGCTATATCTCTTATTAGTAAATTTAGTGATCGACAGTTACCAAGGTATTTTTAAGTATGCATTTAGGGTTACTAAAAAACAACAAATGTTTTTGTTTGTAGAGCATCTGATTTAGAGTGGTTGGTGTCTGAAGAAGAAACTCACCAAACACTATTGCCTCTACCAAAAAGTTGGCCTGTGAGTCCCGATTCAGCAGAAGAACAGATAACTTCATTAAGAGGAACTCAAGATTGGGCACCCCCTAGACCCCAACTAATATTTACTTTACACCCAAGTCCAATGTATGTCATCTTGTTATCCATATCAATATACTAATTTCACTTTAATTGTAGAAGAAAAGAACTAATAGCAAAACAAAATTATAGATGTGCAGGATGTAGTATGAGGGTGGCCCCTAAGTATGCATCAAGATTTAGATATTGTGAATACTTGGGCAGATTCTTTTGCACTGGTTGTCACAAAAATCAGTTATCACTAATACCAGGCCGAGTGCTTCAGAAATGGGATTTTAAGAGGTAATATAATAAAATAATTTGATAAATTGATTTTATGGAAAAATATTTTTAGGTATCCAGTGTCAACATTCTCCTATAGACTGTTGGAACAAATGTACACCGATCCGCTATTTAGAGTTTTTTCACTGAATAAAAATATTGGAAAGATGGCAAAGAATCTCGAACTTTGTCAAAGAATTAGATTAGGGTTACACTACTTGAAAGATTTTATATTCACTTGCAAACATGCTGAGACGTAAGTAATTTTTTCAAACTACTTTTTGCAAAGATTGTATCTATGTTTCTTAATACACATAAATTATCATTACTCCTGTTTAATTCTGCCATAGATAGTGTAAATTATCTTGAGTCACTAGTTTTCTCTAAAACATCAAACCCTCCACGTTTTTTATACAGAATTTCACACAAGAGTAATGTAACCATATAAATGTATTATATTCTATTGTATCAGATAATGTGTTAATTGAAAATAGCTGTATTGGCACAATAATACAAAGCAAATCCAAAATTGATTGCTCTTATGATAATAATCATTTATTGTTATCCATCCATTTTTAGGATTGGAGAAAAGCTGGTTAAGGAAATGGGATCAGCATTAACGGAACCAGAAGTATATTCTATGGATGATTTATTTAAAATAAAAAATGGTGATTTGGTTACAAAGATGAAATCTTTAGTAGAAATATGTTGTAAGCATACTTCTGAATGCAAGGTTAGGAGATCTTGATTAAAACTAATTTTTTACTTATTTAGTACATCAAATTGGATAATTTAAAAAATGTCCTGTTAAAGAACTGTGAGAAAATTTTAACACATCAGTCAGTAAGATTAGTCACTCTACAGTGCCCAGTTGACTTAAATTATAGAAAATAAGGGTAAATATCCCCTCCAGATAATGTTTGTTAGTCGTGCCTCTATTTTTATGAGAAGCAATTTTCCACATGTTGAGGACTAAAAATAATTTTTTAAATAATACTTGCAATTTCCAGGAAGTTTCCACTTGTTTATCAAATTGACTATCTAATTGACTAGTAATATGGAAGTAACCTGTTTTAATTTAGGGCTACTATTTGGATTATGAAAATGTTTTGAGACATTTAACATGTTAAGCGCCATGCCCTATTTATAAAATTTCGTAAACAGGCCAAGTTCATTTTTTTATAGGTATTGATGATGTGTAAGTGCAATTTGAAACATGTTTCAAAATTGTTGAAGTTTTGAAATGACCTGGGTACAAAATATAAAAAATAAATACTTATTATATGATACATTTTGTTTTGACCCAGGGATCACATATCTATGTGAAGGTAAATTTCGCGGCCCACGCAAAAATTATAATTTTTGTGTGAGCCGCAACATGGTTTTACGGTCTACACTCATATAGAATGAGGTGTTATGAGGGTCCCCATGGTCCAACAAGGTCCAATCTCACAAGTAATTGACAGTCCATTGGGACCGTCATGACGCTCAACTTGTTAAGTGTCTCCATTCTGCTAAAATTCAGATATTTCTAAAAAAAACCTGAAAATCAATTTATAACTGCAGACAAGGAGAATCGCCACAGTTATTCTCGGTAAAATGGAAACCTACTTCTTATCTATTCATTTCTCCAAATCTGACCCGCAGAATCTAAAGGGAAATACCATCAGCTGTTAACTATTTTTTGAGACTCTAATAGCAATAAGTGTTGCTGTTCTGAATTTAGATTATTTAGTAGTAGTGCTAATCTTAGTAACTGCTGTGAAAAATAGATATTTCATACGAGTGTCTCATGGTTTATCATTTTGCCACACAAGTATGAAATATCTAGTCGTACATGTGCTGTACACCATTCTATTCCCACAACGTATACGAAATACTCAATAGTATTTCCACAACCTGCTGCACTAGTTCATAGGGTAGAATATTGAATATTTTGTGAAGGTAAGGAAAAATATCTTAATCTTATTACCAGTTTTGAATGGTTTTAGTTATGTATGGCGAGAGGATTTATTTGCGAATGTTGTCGAGCTGACGATGTGATATTCCCATGGCAGTTAAGGACAGTCTCGAGATGTCAAAAATGTGGTTCTTGTTATCATGTAAATTGTTGGCGTCCCGAACAGGCTCCATGCAAGAAGTGCTCACGAATACAAAAAAGAAAAGAAAGTGTCGATAGTAGCAATATATTTTGAACATGTATATATCAATCAAATTTTTTATTTTTTTATGTATCAGAAAATCAATATATTTTTCCAAAAAGTACAAACATCAAAGATTTATATGTTATGTTAAACAGGGCCAATAAAATAACAAAAAGTATATTTATGGTTTATTTGATATAAATAACAAACTACAAACACGGTTCTAAAGAAATTCAATTCCAACAATCATTAATTTATTTAACATTATAAGTGACATGCAAATTCTTTTACAATTTGCTTAAAAAATAAAAAAATGGACTTCAAAGGTTACAAAACATTTTAAAATACATAATTTCAGATGCAAAACAGATTTCACATGAAATTCTATTTAATAAATTAGATATGAACATTATTTTTAAAAAAGTATTGGTGGACAATGAAATTTTAGTTTCAACTTCATTTTATTACATCTAAAAGATTAAAATCATAGTAATTGAATATTTTCACAAACTGTGAGGTTGATTTTATGTTTAAACGAAGCGGCATTTAGTTTAAAAATGCACTTCAACTTTATTTCAAAAACTTAATAGCTCAAAAAAAGAGGAAATAGTAATTTGATATGTACTGAGCTGAAATTTTTGCAATACACTGTTTACAATTACCAACCAACATTCACAATTACACTGTCTGACTCGCGTTTCAATAATAAAGTTATCGTCTTTAGAGACCAGAAGATGATAACTAGGTTATTGAAACGCACACCAGTGTGTTACTGTAGTGGTACTAAACAGTGTATTCAGTACTTGGATATAAAATATAAAATCTCCATTGGAAAGTGAGAGATAATTTTTATGATCAATATGTTGACAAATTGTCAGTTGAACCTTAAGGTTTTCAGCACCTAATATATACAGTATATACAAATATGATATACACTTGTTAGAAAACTAGTTGTTCTAATCAACAAAACTAAAACAGTTTTAACCAGAACATTCTGCAAGGAGATAATATTAAAAAGATTATCGGATTTTTACTATTAATTGGTTTTGTACTACTAAGATATTCTGAAAGTGGCAATTAATATCAATAGGGAGAAAATTTTTCTTAGTTTATTCTCAAAATATATAAAAAGGAGAACTAGTTGATATTTGGGGAACCATTGGTGATATTAAAACGGAATATACTGTTTTCTACTACTAATACTACTTACAATTCCTCAGTCTGACTATGTTTTCAATAACTAAGCTATCATCTTCAGGAATCAAAAGTCGAATGTATGTAAACACGGATCACAAGTGTCATTTTAAGTGTTTATGTTAGTGAAGTGAAGTGACACTGTTCGCTACCACTACCAATGTGTTCAATATAAGATAGAAGTTTTAATTATATATGAATGTATGTTTAACACTTTTCTAGGCATAAAAAATGAAAGTGAATTAATGTGCTATAAATATTTCTTGAAATTAATTGGTTGAATAAATTGACATAATCAAAAGAAACACGACCAATTCTATATAACATTTAGGTAAAACTTTTACCCAATTTACAGATGTCACAAAGTCAACAATAATTGGGAAGGATGATAAGAAAAAAGTCTATCTTGATTATAAAATGTTATTCTTGTCAAGAAACGATTTAATAGGGTTTGGCATGAATATTATTTGAACCAGATCAAAAGTCCTCAGCTACCTCTATCTTCTACCACCTCAAAGCAGCAGCTATTTAAACGGAAATCATGATTAGAAAAACCTTCAATATAATATTCTTTAGAAAAGAACAACTGAATACTATTTATAATAATGAGGTAATACATGTTTTGAAGGTCATAACTTTATTTTTTAAAAAATTCATAAAAATCAAAGTATATACAGAACAAACGTTGTATATAGTCAATTTAAAAAGAAAATAACTTAAGTAAACAATTGATTATTGGCCAGAAGTGGTACTTTAGCTACTTCAAAAAATATTTTATGAGAATATTTATTTCTAACAGTCATCAATTTGGGATTTGGAGGTTGGTTTATATAATTATTTAGTAATAATACCACATCCTTAAAGTCCTCCAACCGGTAACCTACAAATAAAAAAGATTCATTGATTTAATCAACCATCAATTTACATAATTAATAATATTTTGTGATTTGAAAAATGCTTTTTTCATTTGAGATTACTGAATTCTCTTATTACCTCTACTGATAATATGAAGAAAATATTGGTAACTGGACAACAAAAATCCGTAACAATTATAACATCCATTACAAATACAAAGTCATGTAATAACACTGCGATTCTAGTTCTAATAGAGAAAATAAATGAGACTAACCATATGATAGGAAACCAAAAGGAAAGTTACCTTTAATTTTAGTTCATATCAAAGGAAACAGTGGATACACAAAAGTAAAACATTAAAAAAAATATCAAACACAAAAAATTCCGTGAAAAAATTTTAAGAAAATGTAAATGCAGGGGAAGAATTGTATGAATTGATACGAAACAGAAAACATATATAAATGCAAAACTATAATGTGAAATACAAGAACAAAGAAAAAAATATATTTAGTAAAGATGGATTAGAGCAGATAAAGACGACATATAGAAGCAGAAACATAAGAGAGAGAGAGAGAAAATTCCAGTATAAACATAAAAGCAAAAATGCTATAAAGGGAATTTGTTACCACAACCAAAAAGAGTCCTGAATACTATTGCACACATTGTTAAAAAATGATATGCAAAGAACCAACCTAAAACCAGATCTGAAGCGTGGAGCATTGTGTGATGGGGAAAAATCAAACTGGTAGTGTCAAACCCCATCTGAGATGTGAACTTGTTATTAGAAACGACAGAAAAATTAAAAAATGATTTGATTGGGACACATGGATGGTATCAGTGATAACAGCAAGATGAAAACAATCCAGATGGTCGAAAATCACAAAAAATGGAAAAATAAACAGAAGTTGGAATGAAAATACTTTACAGTGGAAACATAATTAAAGCAGAAATAGTTTCGAGAAACTAAGGATATTGGAAAATGCTTATTGTATATGTTAAGAGTCCAAATGATTAATTACTATGTAATCTTTATTATTCATCACATTGTCTGGTCTTTATGAATATTGCTACATGATTATTGGGTAATTTGATAATAAAGTTATATTAGATGAGGTGTGGATTTCAAATGTTCATTACTTTTGTTTAGTTTTGAATTGAATAGTGTAGGATACGGACAAGTTGTATTTTCGTAATTCAGTGTCAAACTATAATGAAAGAGTTGTTGGGTTAGGTTAATAGTAATGAAACATATTTTCATTACTATAGCCCATAGGTGATGGACATTATGTATAATGCCTGGACAATTTAATAAATGTATATTATCAAATATCCACCTCATATTGGTTATTAAGAAAAAGAGTAATTTTAATTTGGCTAGTGCAGTTTATAAATCGAATATACATTCACTCAGTTTTATTTAGAGTTAGAAATGGGAATTTTCAATAATTAACGGTGTATTCTGGTCTAGAAATTTGAAAAAAAATGATTTTTTCCTATATTTTCAAAGCTTAGACCTTTAAGAATGTCCCTAAACGCATGTTTTAAAATTCGCATTGTTTCCGGAGATACAGTAGATTTTGTGGCATAGCCTCTAAGCTGGCCGAGTGGAACCAGTTATTCTAGATCCCAATCTAAAATACACCGTCAACTAATAGATACTCCATGATATGTAACAAATCACACCATTCACGTGGATCTAGGAGTGCCGACATTACAAGAAGTTATCCAAGAAAGGATCATCAAACACCACAAAACTATAGAAACCTACCCAAATCCACTACTAGAGGAATTGTTAACGCCAAGAAACGCAAAAAAACTGAAAAAGGGTTTGCCAATAGACATAATACATTATAGATTTTAGAATATCTAACACTCGCAAGCACCCATAGGATGTATAAAATATTCCGTATATTAATAAAAACTTGTTATAAAAAAACTTCTACCCGACCGATTCCTTTGAAAATTGATGGAAATCTATTTTTATATCTCTATCGCGTATGCCTTGTATTTTAAAAAATTTCAATTTGGAGTGTTTTTAAAAAATTCGAATAGGTCAAAAAAGGGGAAAATAATTAATATTCCATGTCGACGGCATTTTGTAATTTTTTTTTGGCTAAGGTCAATGAGATAGCGACATCTTTACAAATTAAGAATTTTTCCAACTTTTTTTCAGATCACTACATCACTACAAGGGCTGGAATCATGTCAACCAGGGTGCACCGTTTTTTATATACCCCACTTTACCTGCCTATAATTTATTGCAATTCTGATTTTTTTTATATTCTTAAAAGCCAATAAAAACCATATAAAACAATGGATAGTAAAAATATTTTTTGTTCGTTTTAAAAATGTCTAAAATTTAGGCTTCTAGACCAGAATACCCCCTTGAACTGGATATACCACTGAAAGGTTTTATTTTAAACTTGCAATGGTAACTTTGAAACATCTATACAGTTATTTAATCCAAATATAATTGTTAATTTGCAGTAGAAAGATGAGTTTTATGAATGAAAGTAACCAGACAGCAAAATTACTTCTGCTATTTAATATTATAAAATATTGGTAATATCTGTCTATTGAACAATTGTAACAATTTGAAAAATGAGAAGTCAAACAAGATTTACAAATTTCAAAAGAGTACATAAACTCATTACCTGTATAGAATTCCAACGTTTCAGTCCAACCACTAACATCTTTCATTTTAATTGCTATGTATAAAGCTGCTGATGCTAATTTAGAATCTCGGATGGTGACTGTATCATAATTCATTAATGAGTATTCTAACACAAATCTGGCTAAAGTCAAAACTGGCATCTTAATCCTTGCACACTGAAAAAAATTAAATCTTGAAATTGTCTTCTAGAAAAACATGTATATTTCGTAACCATATTTGTATGTAACTGTGTACGTAGTTGAACGTTTAGTTTGGTAGGCACAATTGTGCTCACTTATTCAATTCAAGTTTGAACAGTAAATTTGTCGCCAAAAAATCTTCTGTTTTTCGATGAGTTGTGGTACATAAGAGGTTAAAAGTATATCAAAACAAGTGCCACTTATAATATTACTTAAATACTTTTTACTGTATGAAAAGATTTATTGAACAAATTTTTCCACCTATAATATTACCAATTAAAATGGATCTACTGAAAATAATTAACCGAACTATTCCATACTTACTCTAGCATATCTCCTTAGAAACCTATAACTGATAGGTATTCCTAATTCAAATCCACATACTTTCAACAAATTTATTTCCATTCTAATCAATTCTCGTTTTGAGTAAGCACCATCGCATACATACAAGAAATCGTCAATCATCGGGGGTATTCTTTCGTCGAATTTACATGATACCAACATAGCGGCAGCGCCTACAAGTTGTAAAGTTTCCTTTCCTATAGTCATTCTACTGAGGTATGTATCAACTAATTTTACACCCAAATAAAGAGTTTCGTGATTTAATTCGAAACTTTCTTGTATCTCTACCATCCAGTCGACGAGTAGTGACCGCATCCAACGAGTGAGACAAATTTGTCGGTCGAGGTAGTCTGGTATTTTGAATTTGGTCTGAAAATCATCATTTAATTATCAATACAAAGATATATTCGAATAAATATTGATATTTATAATAAAATCAACTTTTACAATACAATTTAATGTTAAAATTTTAGTTATTATGTTCTGATTAGAGACGTTGTGATTTTTTAAAAGTGAAAATAGCAATGTTTATCTTACTCCTCAGTATCTTCTACAGTTATTAAAAATTTTTTGAATAATCATGTAAGAAAAAGGTCACAAAACAAATTTGATAAAATCATACTAACTTCTTTTTCATTCAGATAGTTGAAAATATCCATTGCATAATCAGACACTTGGAAACAATCATCCCAATTTTCTTTATCAAAATCTTCCACATTGTCTGGTACTTCATGGTTTCCAATGTTGAGTTTTAATTTTATTTGCTTGGAAAGATTTGAGATGTTCTCTTCCCGCTTTTCCACATTTTGTTTGGCATTTTGTTGGACTTCTTGTATTAGCGGTATTTCTACAGTTGAGTTACTGCTGGATCTCAAATTGTGTTGTTTCTTAGCACTGCAGTATGTAGATTCATTACTAGAACTGTGTGATTTGAATGTTATATTTTTCATATATCATCTCAATCACACTGATTAATATTTTTTTCTGTAATTATCCAAATAATGTAATCCGATTTTGATTAATGGAACTAATTGATGAGTTTCCAATTAATAAAAGTAAGTAATAGTGATTATTTAACAACTGTTCTCAGCATTAAATAAATATACAGTGTTATCCACTATAACTACTTATTTATTTATATAGATAATATATACACTAAAAGATAAAATGAGTATTATTACCTGTAGATAGAGACTACTTACATATTTGTATGTTTGAAAATTTATTATATAATTGTTTTCGTTTAAGAAAAAATAACTACTTTAATGGTCATAGCACCCAACTTAAAATGGTCTAGAGAATTTGAATTTTACAGCTTTCATGAGCATTAAAAATACAACTCTAACTGCTAAAAGTGGTGGATCAGGTAAAACAACAGAGTACAGATTCGTTGATGAATACTAGGAATCACAGTAACACATAGTGATGGAATGCTCCCACTTAATGGTACGCACATCTTCAATACCTAGACTTTGGGGTCACTGAAGCATAGAATAAATGAAGAAGTATAAGCATCTGTAACTCAGTGCTATTCAATGCTTCGTCTTCTAAATTAGTGTGTTCTGTGCCGAATTACATATTTAAGCGCCAGGTTTATTAAAAGATTAAACAAAAATAATCACACAACTGATTTCAGTGATTGATGTAGAGAATTCAACATAAAAAATGAACAATCAACTTCAACATTTTATATAATACTAAATCAATTGAAAAATATTCTAAAACATACCCATCTTCTGAAGCAGTATAGTATAAGGAATCATCAGTCTTTTCAAATTCATTACTAAGCCTTTTGTTGATTTTATTCAGTTCTTTCAAAACTTCCTTTGATTTAACTGCAGTTTGGTTGGAAACAGTAGGTTTTGATTGTCTAGTGACTACCTAAAATTTACTTGGTTTATAGAATATTTTTGGAGCAATGTCAGCAGTGGATTTAAATGTTGACACAATCAAACAGAAGAGTTAACAAGTATGCAAAAATTTGTAGAATAATAGAGTAATTATTCCAATACATTTCAATGAACTCAAGTATTTCGTAAATTATTAAATTGAAAGATGAAGTTTATTAATAGCAAATAATTAGTATATATATATATCAATAGTTTTTTTTTGTAAAGTATAAAAGTAAAATTATCAAATTCTCCATCAAACCAAGGCTGGAAGATGATCTCAATGAAAACCAATTTTTTTTCAACAGGATAGAGCGTCTCCTCATTATAGAGTATGAGTTTCTAAACTTTTCAGTTTATGTTATACAACTGACCTCTTCAGGACCTTAGATAATGAATTGTGATAAATGCCATTCAATTTACACTAGAAATAGTGTGAAAAGTTGGAGAAGTATGTGAAAATACACTTTCTGCAGCTGTTCTCATTGCAAGGCAATTAGAACAGCTGCGAAAATATATGTCAACTTCTACAATTCAAGATTTTTTAATAAGTGGGATTTAAAAAGAAGTGTAACTACAATAAAAATTGAACTATAGGTTAAAGTTAAATTGTTCTGGGTAATGTTATTTGGGACATCCTGTATGCCTCAGATTTATTTAAAAAATAGACTGCAGATATGTGGGAAGAATAGAATTTTTTGAACACACAGAGCATAATAGTAACATCAAATCAGCACTATTATCTATGCTACCAGAGAATAGAAGCTGGATTCACATCCTCAATATTATTCAAAGTATGTGAATTTGCAAGTTGATTCTATAGTGCTGAAAACAGAAACTGATAATAGTAATATGGTAAGTTTTATCATTAACTAGATGAAAAAACTGTTTCTATTTTCCAGTAATTTAGACAATTGAGTTTAAAATATGCTTGGTCTGTTTTGATACTTCTATTGTTCCCATGTGACCACAACATTAGACAATAGTACAAATGCGAAATAATAAGTGTATGTGAAAAATGAAAAAAAAATTAGCTCAAAAATTATTTGAATAAAGTAAAAATATATGAACTTACTTTCAATGCAGGTGCACGTAAACATTCCAAATTCTCTTTTTGGCTAATTTTGTTCACAGTTTTGACAGAAGCTACTGTTTTCTTTTGAGTAGTAACTTTCTTAACTGTAATTGTTTTCTTTGCTTTTTTAATATTTTCTAGTAGGTTAATATTTTTTTCGCCAAAAGCCAGTCTTTTAATAGATTTGTTTTCCTTTGGAGGTGAACAATCAGCTTTTCTTTTTGTTCTAGTGGCTTCTAATGCCTCCTTCGAATTATGGCATGGTAAAGTTGATTTACTTCGTGTCGAAATTCTGTTCAATGAAAAGTGTGGCATCATGCTGTTTTGATTGGGTTTTATTGGCGCCATTTTGAAATTCTATAAAAAATTAATTGGAATAAATATTCTGGTAACATTATTTGACATTGAATTATTTACAAATAAATATCTATAGCTATATACACATTTAGTACTTTAATTATGTAAACTCTATTGAACGTTTAATATAACTTAAGCATAAGCAATACTCATGTACTAAACACAATATGTATTTTGTTTTTGAAACTTGAAATTTGGGTCAATTTTCACAGTAGTTATTAAGATGACGTTAATTTCTACCGTAAGTGTTCAAAATAAAATTCTGAAATGGCACTTTTCCATAATAAAATCACAAATGAAAAAACTGTTTCAGACAAACCATAGTTAACTTTAAATAGAAATGCATAGTTCAAATATAGCTAAACCAACAAATTATAAGTTGAAGTAAATTAAGCGAAATAGGAAACACCAAAAAAAAAACTTCCCAAAACTGGCTATACATGCAATACTAATATATATGTCATAATATTGTTGCAGATTGAGCCCTGTACCACTGAAAGAAAAGAATTAAATCTTTCTAGTGACCTTAAACTTAGATTTCAAAAAATGATGGAATTATAAGTTTATTAAATGGATATGAACTTTTTCTACTTTGCATATTATTATCTATTACTATAAAACTTGATTGTTGATGTGGTATATGATATTGATATTAATAAAAAGCATCAGCAATTCTAATTGAAACATGTGCTTTGTAAATATTCTAACAATAATAAATAAACAAATAAATAATGTTTATATTATGCTTGGTATTATCAAATATTACAAATAAATGTGTCTAACTTGAGTTCCCATATCTACTTTATAAACATTTTTGTGAAAACACAATTATAATATAAAACTCATTTTATGTACTTTTTCCATAATGGATTGTTAAGTGAAGTGTAGAAATACCTATTTCATTATTTATTCCCCTAAATTATCCCCAAAGTATCTAAACATTAATAAAAAACGAACGTTGGATAATTAAAATTTTAAAATATCGCTTTACTATGGATAGTTAAGTGACAAAATATGCAGCCTGTTTTTTGGCGGTTAAATACACATTCTGTTATGAAAAAATCATGCAATTATGGGTTCTTTTTTGGATAGTTATTAAAAAAAAAAGACTAAAAAAGACTCACACTTTTGTATATAGATAAAACATTTTCTGTTAAACATGCGAAGACTATTTATATGTTTAATAATACAAATAATAATTTTATTTAATCACTTACCTCTAATAATTCTGAATATTTTTGTAAAACTTGGGTAATATATTTAAAATAGTTTTGTAATTGTCATAAAAGTTTTTCTAGTTGGTTGTTAACAGTCGAACGACGGTTATACTTTAAAGTATTAGACCAATGTTGTCAGACGTGCTACATCTGTCTAAAATTTTATGTTTGAAATGTGAACTGATTGTTGCCTTTTTAGTATCAAAATATAGAATGCTATAATTGAGAATCTGATTTACTATAGGTATAATTTATACGAGAAATTTTTGAAAAAATAAATATAGAGTTTTTCAATTTCTAGGAGAAGTTTGGCATCATTATTTTTAAAAAGCTAGATCTATATTCTAATTGGTTTAACAGCTGAGGAATCAACCACACACTTACTATTTCATGACTTGACTTTTATGTTCTGTGTCTAAACATAACAATAACATAACCACATTATTTTTTAAATTATAAAAGTATGGTATTGAATAGTTTACTGAAAATTAATTATATAACATGTTCGAAGGAAGTTTAATTATAAAATACCTTTCAGTTAAAGATAGTTTTCTACATATAAATCCAAATTTAAAATTCTTAGAAACAGGAGTGAGTTATAACAAGATACATTGTATGTACTCAATAACAATTACTGTTTTCAGACTTATGTTCGTGTTAATTCTATACAGGAATTTTATTTTTCAATTGGAGATGTTTCAATTGAACTTGAAGATAACTTTATTGGACTTAACTCATTATTTGCGAAGAGTTTGAACATAGATAATAATACTCTAGTAAGAGTTTCGGAGATAAAAAATTTACCGATAATTTCTAGACTTACTGTGTTCCCATTAAATCCACATGAATATGAGGTTATGGTAAGTAACTTCAACATATTTATGAATTGAGAAATATTTATAAATGTTTTAGGAAATGTTAGCTAATAATATTCAAGACACATTACTAAGCCAAATAAGGGTAGTATTTAAGGGAGAGAAAATTGTTATTTGGGTAGGATCCAATATTAATATCACAGTGTGTGTTGGTAAGAAACAATCTATTTATATTTTATTTTTATTCTTACGAAATAGTAAATTTAATAAGAATTATGCATGATATTGATGAAAATAATTTTAATAGGGAACCTTCTTCACTTTGGTTTCGTTTTATCTACTTCCAAATAAGTTTAGCAATGTAGCTTCAAATTTAAAGTGGATGTGATTACCAACCCTACTGTATCATTTCTTTTATGAAAGGGACTTTTCACTATAACTTGCTTTACATTCTTGTGAAAAGTAACAATAGATAGAATCAAGAAATTTTGTACTACAGTTTTAGATTTAATGTGCGAATAGTAAATATTTTCTTACTAATATCTTGATCACTGGTTTATAGTATTCATTTTATATAAAAGTTTTTTCTTGCAGATAGTATACATCCTGTTTCACCAGGTGTGGTTGATTTTCTAACAGAATTGCATATTGAACAACCTGTCCGTAAGATAGAAAATACTGAGTCTCTTTCCACACAAACCAAAGCATGCTTAAACAGCTTGGATTGGAAATTGTTTTCAGGTTTCATTGAAACCAATCCGGAAAACACAGTTCTCTCAAAATACTTAACTAAACCGTCTGAGTTTATTTGTAGGGTAATACCTTTGAGTAAATTACCATTATCTGATATATTTTCAACATCAATACAACCTTTTACTGCATTTTTATCTAAGAAGACGATTCCTGAAGATCAATTGTCTTCTAACATTTGCCAAATAAGCCTTGTGACTGAAGATACGATAAATAAAAAACTTTTTGTTAAATTAATATTTTTGGAAGACATTCAGGAGATACAATTAAAATCATTCAACGAACTTTTTGTGGGACAGGAGATTTTTGATATATATGAATGTCAATTAGGAGTAAGAGTGGTATTAGAACCTATTGAAAAACCTCCACCTGTAAATGAGATTCATATAACTGCAAGTAAAAATTATACAGTGGATATATTAGAAGTTTTTAAAAAGTACTTGGCAGATGGTAGTGATGAAACTTTTGTACTAAACAGTGAAATACCAATCGATATTGGAGATAATATAATATGTAGTCCTAAGTTCTACCCTGAGGATTCAGAGTTTTGCGTTGTTGATAATAATCTGGTGAGAAATTGCAAATATGTTTTAAATATAGATAATATTCATAAAATTACACAAAAAGAAAATCCAATTAGTATGCCAATTTTAGAAGACATAGCAAATGTTAAGAAGATTTTAAATGATTCCATCAAAGCTATTACTGATATAAGTACTGACAATGTTTTATTAACAGGTGAGCCATTTTTTGTTAAGAGTTTTATCAACAAACATCTCATTTTTTATTAATTTAAAATGACTAATTATAGTGCTCTTAAGATTTTTAATACTACCTACTCATTGTTATTTGGATGTTCTAAAGTATAATTAGAAGAATTGGTGCTATGATATAAGGGTATATTTTCACAGCAAAATATCATACAATTTTTAATACATTGGGAAAAAGATAGATTTTTATATTATAACTTCAAAAGACTAACATTTTTGGTTTTTCATTCATATAAGGGTTATATAAGGGATAATTTTAATGTTCTTAAATTGATGATTATGCTATATGGAATCTATGTTTTCGTTTTAATAAATAGTTACTAATCTTAAAAAACAACTTCATTTTAGATATGAATGAAAATTAAAATAAACCAAAAGTTCTTTCATTAACATTTTTAGCTAAATAATAAATTGTTTTATTGTTGTCTGGGAAGAATATTTATTATTATTTTAGGTAGAGCAGGAACGGGCAAATCAACAATTCTAAATACAGTTGCTAAATATTTAAGTAATTATCCTTACTTAATTTTTACAAAACATATAAACTGTAAAAGGATTAAAGGTAAAACTATGGACTCTCTGGAAAAATTCATGTCAGTGACTTTCTCGGAGCTCATTTTACATCAACCATCTCTGTTAATCCTAGATGATCTACATATTTTATGTGAAAATGCGTGTGGTGAAGATGATGCTCCAAATAATTTATACTTCAACAGGTTAGTTTCATTAAAACTTTTTTCATGAAATCCTGCGACTCATTAAGATATCTATTAATTCTATATTGGGGATTATGATATAATTATATAGAACTGCGAGATTGAAACTGGATTGTCAAAATATGCCTTCAGAACAGAATTATTTAGTATATAGGCATTAAAAATCAGCATCGTTAATCAGACAGTAAATAGTGGACATTTCTATTTGAATAATTAGGATATGATTTACTAATTATTAACTATATTTATTTCATCTACTTAATGCTTTCAAAGATATTTGAATTAAAAACTAATTTATTATTTTCCAATTTTCAGGATTAGTGAGATGCTGTACATTTTATTAAGGCGTGTAACTGGTGTTAACAAAATTAACATTTTAGCTTCTTCTGAAAATACAGATAAACTAAACAAAAATATTTATTCCTCACGCGGAACTCATTTATTTAAAAATATATTTTCTATTGAAGATTTCGTGAAGGTATGTGCTTGCTCTTTTATTTAATTAATACAAGTAAACTTGATATTTTCTTAGGTCGATAGAATAGCTGCTCTAAAATTTTCTCTAAAGGATTATAAATTGGAAGATTATATTATGAATGAATTAGCTATCAAGACTGAAGGATTTGTATTTCAGGATTTGATCAATTTTTGTAAAAAAATTGTCTTTGAAATCTACAAGCATGGTAAGGATAGATTATGCTCTACAATAATATACTACTACAGCCAGGTCTTGCCAGATATATGCTGAAGTATATCTAACCTCCATTATATGGGCTCAAGAACTCATGAACTACTTGTCTGATATGACTTTGTCTGGCTCAAAAAATTTGAATAGGTATATAATTTATTGTTTTTAGGACCACCAAACATCTCTCCAAAGGTGATTAAACCTGAGTATGTAGATGTAGCATTGAAAAATACATATGTAATGGCTTTGCAAAACATACAGTTCCATTCAGCAGGAGAAAACGATTTCTCTACTATTGGTGGTTTAAACAAAGTTAAGGAAGTTTTGTTGGAGAATTTGCTTTGGCCTGGTTTGGTGAGAAAATAACATTTCAAATTTTTGAATAGACATCAACTACAGAACTATTAATCATAAGTTACTCTATGAATATGTGCTAGGTTTGATACAAAACAAAAAAAATTCAATGATACATAACTTCTTCCGCTATTCCTATTAGTGATGTGAAGTTCAGTTGAAGATGTTAATGGTTACATAGATAAATATCTTTATATCTCATATTGACCACCTTTGATTACAGTACAACACTCATACTCAACATGTTTTTGACAAGTTGAATTTCAATTAGTATTTTCATTATTTCAGTATCCTAATATTTTTTCCAATGCTCCGCTACGTTTACAATCTGGATTATTACTTTTTGGACCTCCTGGAACAGGAAAAACACTTATTGCTGGAGCTGTTGCAAAACAGTGTGGAATGAGGTTGATATCCATCAAAGGCCCAGAATTACTGTCAAAGTACATTGGAGCTAGTGAACAGGCTGTAAGGGATACTTTCCAGAAGTATGAAACTTTTAAATAAAGCTAACAAAATATTCAAAATATTTCTTGAAGAATTTTTTAAGAACTGTGTTTCTGGATTTATTAGTATGCAATTTATCAATTGTATCTTCAATATTTTTCACATTTTCAATAATTTTCCTCACTTCTCCTATTGAAGCTCCAAATTTTGGTAAAGACAATTTTTTAGATATGAAAAAATGTCTATTAAATGGCGAATAAAAAAATAATAGCTTCAAAACGATTGAAATCCAAATAAATTACGAATCCCTCAAGTATGAACGGACTATATTATTTTCATTTTTGTACTTAAAACCATAATTTATGTTTGAGTACAGGAAAGTGTGTAAAACGTTGTTTGGCTCATTATTTTGTAGCTAAAAAAATTCTATAATAACAATAAAGTGAAATGAAAGAAAGAAGATTGGAAAAAAAATGTGAACTATTCAAGTGATCTCAACTTTGGAAACGACGATTTTTTAGGCATGAAAAAATGTCTATAAAATTAAAAAAAATTAAATCAAAGAATAGCCTCAACACGATTGAAATCCAAATAAATTACGAATCCCTCAAGTATGAACGGACTATATTATTTTCATTTTGGTACCAACAGTTTAGCTACAGTTTCTGAACGTAGGTAAAATATGAGTGAGTGTAGTGACGGATATTAGCTTGTAGATAAAAAGGCAGGTCCTGTCAGAGGTGCAATAAATAGATGTATTCACGTAATAGTGTAAGTTATTTTATATCTGTTGCTTTAATAGCAATTTTATAATATTAATCATACATCCAGGTCACTATAAAGGGTCTAACAAATCTCAAGACTCTGCATTAGGGTGATAGAGTCTAAGAGGTTTTTTATGTTTGCAATCCGTGTCTTTTCTCAAAAAACTATTTTGTCAAAACAAATATGGATATTTTATAGAAACACAACTAATTCTATAATAATTTTTCACAATTTTTTCTTTTTTAGGGCTCAAAGTGCAAAGCCTTGCATTTTATTTTTTGATGAGTTTGATAGCTTAGCTCCCAAGTAA
Organism: Diorhabda carinulata; assembly: GCF_026250575.1. NCBI lineage: Eukaryota > Metazoa > Arthropoda > Insecta > Coleoptera > Chrysomelidae > Diorhabda > Diorhabda carinulata. Next base: position 37,204,238 of record NC_079460.1, on the reverse strand, counting down.
GTGAAAATGCAACATATGTAAAAAAACTTGAGACTTTATTGTATTAATTATAAAATGTTCATAATCTTATTTATTTTAGACGTGGTCATGATAACACTGGAGTGACCGATCGAGTTGTTAATCAACTACTTACACAGCTAGATGGCGTGGAATCGTTGACAGGTGTATGTGTTTTGGCAGCTACTTCAAGACCAGATCTTTTGGATTCTGCATTACTTAGACCGGGAAGATTAGATAAACAACTTTTTTGTCCCCTACCAAATGAGGTGAAATAATTATTCAATAATCATAGATCAATGTATATGTTTTGGTAATTAAATCTTGGATGTTATCGAAGGACAAGAGCCAAACTGCAGTAGGGGAGATAAATTGCAAAGGAGGGTAGCTGTGGAAGAAAAAATTAGATATAAGGCGGGACAATCTATACAAATTGGGCATTAGATTGTGTAGATAAAATAGGAATAGAAACTATAGATAATTGAGTGATACAACTGATGCTTTACAATATACTTATCACACTAAGACATATAGGAACTGTTGAAATTAATTTTTTCATAGTTTTCCCAAGATCAATTCATCGCTTTCTAAAATGTTTTTTTAATAACGTTTCCATAAAAATTGTAGCGGTGAATTAGGTCTTACATTACACTGCAACGTCAAGGTTTATTGTAGACCCTATCAGAGCAGATTTTGAGATCTACTGTTCATCTTCCAAAGTTCCAATGAACTCCAATTTTATGATGGGTCGAGTGAGTCAGTTTTCATCTTTGGCACTTGATTGAAGAGTACCAGGCACCTTGATTTTTGATACTTTCAGTGCTTTACCTTCCTTACATCTATCTATCACTAGATGAATAGGTATGAGAACTGTGATAACTTCAAAAGCCATAGCTGAGAACGTTTTTATAGCTCTAGTGATACAGACAAAGGTGAACCTTTTTTCGAGGGTTTTTCTCGTGCTGTTCTGAGCTGCTCTGAAATGCCAGACTGTATTTGTTTGGTATTATAATAATAACTTACCTCCATCGCAGTATATTTGAGTTACAGCCCTAGGTCTTACCAGCTAGATTTCCTCTAAATTAATTAGTTTTTTTATTTTGTTTTCTGATTTTAGGATGAAAGATTTGATATTTTGAAAGTGCTTTTAAAAAATTTAAGTTTAGATGACAATGTTTCACTGGATGTTATAGCTAAAAAAACAAATAATTATTCTGGTGCTGATCTGCAATCTCTTTTGTATTGTGCCCATATGCTTACTATCGATTATACATTCGAAACTGATAAGGTGAGTTCCTTAAGTTTTTAAAGAGTATTTACCAGTACTATTAATTTGTTATAATTAATTATATTCTGTAACGTTTAGTATTTTTCTTAAAATGATTCAATTCATATAGTCTCCTACCATTATGAAAATTGTAAGTAAGGAGACAATTTGAATAGCACTGATTTCGTCTCAGAAGTAATAAAATTGTGACTTTTTTAGCTGCTCCAATTGAATATAAATATGAATATTTTTTAATTATTACAAAAGTTGAATTGACTTGAGGATATTCACATTGTTATCATATCTCCTGTTTTTTTGGAAACATAACGAATTCTTATGTCATATGAATCCCTTCATCTTCCATAAATCAAAATACTATAAACAAATTTCATAAACACAGTTCTAAATACATCTTGAATATTATATTATTTGTATGGTTTTCTGCAGGATAATAATTAAGCTTTTGGTTTGCAATTGAATGAAGAGATGGCTTAGTTAAGAGCCTCTTGTATGTATAGATTTTAAGGTATCGTATACACTGCGACGCAAAGAATCTATTGTGTCCCCCTTTCTTGTTGCAATACTGAAGAACCCAGTGTTTACAGCTGGTCCGTCAATCCCACTCTCTGTACAATGAAATCTGCACGCCACATTATCTGCTATATCTAGCGTCTTCAGATGTTTGTTGAAGCGACAGTGCCCCTATAGGACTCCTGTTAGTATTCGTAGATTGTTCTTATTTAGGTTGATACATTCAGCAGATCTTTTCTGGTTATAGTTTCCCTTAGTATGTCTCAGCCTATGTCTCAAGTTGTCTCAACAGTTGTTTTGCTCTTATCTACTTTCTTTTCTAGTGCTTTTTCAATTAAGAAATCAACTATAAACAAAATTTGGGACGTTGACATTTATAAATCGCAATAATTTTGCGGCGTATAGTAATTTTCTATTGATAGATATTTACATACCAAGGGAGAAAAGGAGAAAAATATTTTCATCTTGTCGTATGTATATTACCAGTCAAAAGTTTTTGCCCACCCTATTGTCAAGCGAAGGTCGAAACGGTGTCTTACAAACCAAAAATAATACCGTCTGGTGGGGTAAGATTGGCCCTTTAAGGGTAACATTGGCCCAAAGTTAGAAAAAGTTTTGCGGTGCTGTATTGTAATCATAAAATATGTTATCGACCTAGTTTACTCATTACTGGATAGGTAGCACCACTGGCCCCACCTGTTGATGAAGTGGGAGATTAGTTCCATATCTCACAACCACTCCAGTGCTGCTCCATCTTTACTGTGAGAAAGTGGTGAAATTTGTTGTCTCCCAACTTTTACTTGAAGAGCTACTATCAGGCAAGTGTATAATTATATTATATATTCAATTCTTTCAAGTATTTTTGGTGTAATGATGCTGTTACTTTTGTTATATACAAAATAATTCGATTTTACTATTTCATGACATCTTTGGACCAGAGTTGGGGTAACTTTGGCCCAAAAAAGAGTCAGATTCAGGATCCAAATTTGCAACGATCCCTAAAGATTTGTTTCCACCATTGCTAATAGAGCTAATGGCAAGTTTGGAAGAAAAGCGAAGAGACAATTTTACGGCTGGATTTGTAAAATGTGGAATCCATCCCTTAAACAAGCAAAGACCGTCTTCCAGAAAACCAGCCCGTGGATAAAGAGTCTATAGGAGAAGCTTTTATGGAACAGCTGGAGAAGAAAAGAGCTGAGTTTTTAACTAAAGATGGCCCGAGAAGAAGGATGAAAAAATTGCAAGTGCCTGCTGGCAAGAGTATTGCATTTGAAGAGGTTGAAGCAGCCATCTCAGAAGCAGCAAACAAACCTTCTACCAGTGCGTCAAAGAAAACACAAGTTTCCAACAAGAGAAATAAAAAAAGGAAAACTCTTCTTCAGATGTAAATGATGTTGAGATGGTGTTAGAGTCTGATGGGTAAAGTGAAACATTTTCCGATCTGGAAGAAATATTACAGGAAGTAGCAGGCGTACCTGTTCACAGGCCTCATGATGAAGAAACACCAGTTATTGATAAATTTGTAGTGGTTAAGTATGATGGACAGAAATACCCTGGCAAAATTGTTAGTTTATCTGAAGAAAGACCTATAGTTGGATGCATGGAAAAAAGACTCAAGTTTTGGCGCTGGCCAGAAAAACAAAATTGCCTGACTTACGACTGGGTGGATGTTTGTCAGAAGATCAATCCTCCAAAAATAGCTTCAAAGAGGAACCAGTTCCAAGTGCCAGAACTGGACAAATAGTATGTAAATATATGTATGTAAGATATGATGTAAACTGATATCTTTTTTTGTACAATACAATTTTTTTTCAATAATATGAAGTCCGTTTCATTTATTCCCATTTCTCATCATTTCATGGATGTTTTTGAAGTGAAAGAGCAGGTAAAAACACAAACTAATATGTCTGGTGGTAATTTTATCTTGTCTAACTTTAGCCCAACCAATACATATATGGTTTGAAAGTATGTTTCGCCAATTCAAGGCAACTTTGGCGCAAACATTAAAAAATTATAGTATAATATTGCAAAATGATTGAGGGGTCTCAATATGGTTTTAATTTAACGATATAATGTTTGCTTACACATTAAGATACATTGAAAATTAATATAATCAATGTCAAAAGATATGGAGCTGATAAAACAATAACATAGCTTTAGATTTGGGCCAATCTTACCCCAGCTGACGGTAGTGTCAGTTATTTGTTCACTTGCTGTGATTCATACTTTTTGGAACAAGACATCTTTTTGTGAAGTTCGTATATTGTTTTTGTTCTCTGAAAATCAGTCTAAAGTGAAAAGGATATTAAGAGAAACTGGCCTTTTTGGAAGGGTGACAGTGAAGGAACCTCTTTTGAGACTTCAAAATAAAAGTGGGCTAAAGAACATCAAAATTGGACACCTGAAGAATCGGAGAGAGTTTTGTGGAGTGATGAGTCAATGTTTTTGTGCACTGGTGAAAGGAAGAATGGATGTTTGATCCATTGTAGAACACGGCGGAGGCTCGGTTACATACGATGAATAAAAAATTTAAATATGTGTTACTGTTACGCACCTTAAGGCGTTTTTAGAATTTCGAATAAGAGAATTTAGAAATAACTTTAACCCAAGTCGAAGATGATGTATCAAAAGATCTGGCTGAAGAGGCAAAATTTCTGGCTTTGAATCTAATGATATATACGGTGGAAATTTTCCTTAATCAGAAAATCATTTTTCTCCCTAAATTGAAGGTCGATCGAAAATCACATTTTTTAATAAAGTAGTAGAAAAAATATTAATTATTTCGATATAAATAAAACATTGCTTGATATATTCATTTACCTACCTTATTTACGTAATATTTTACATAAAAATTTTTGGAGATTTCATGTACTCGAAAAATTTCAATCAAATGTAACGTAAAAAGTTAATATTTTCCTTATTGGTCTAATTATGTTCACCGCAGCACAAAATGGCGTAGAAAATGTGTTAATTAACTTGATTAATCAACAATAGATCTTGCCAAAACCCTAATAGAGAGAAAAGAGGGTGGCGTTTAAAATATGGTGTGTTTATATATGCATAATGTAACATTTGAAAAGCATAATTAAAGGTCCTTTGAAAACGAGAAACGCAATAGAAATGAAATTTAAATGAGACTGAGGGAACACTGTGTAAATTAATTGTTTTAGGTAACTTTTGAATGTCGCGAGAAACCCTTATAATCGCAAATAAGAACGTTTAGAATAAAATAATCACTAGAAGTTAGTGGTTTCGTGTTGGTTCGTTGTTCAAACACAAATTTGTACTTTTGCATATTTAAACTGTCTATATTTAAACAAACTTTAATTGCAGAATTAGTTATACTAATGGAAGTAATTCTAGTTTTAATCTGATTTCATATTGCATTACACCAGGCCTCTTTTACATTTTGATGTTTTACTCTTGTGCCAATTTTTTTCAATTTTCCTTCTGTTGTAGTTCTTGAGCTACGACGTCTGAAGTGATATAATATAGTTTATTTCAGCAAGGTATAGAGTAATAAAATATCATTAGGTATGCAAAGGGACCACAGAGTCACCCAAGGAATATTTAAGCCACTTTCATAGTTTGGCATTGATTTCATTGTAAATTTTTTTTAATCAAGTGCAGGTAGTACCACCCGGGTTGGGGTCAATATATGGGTTCAGCCATTCACAAACAATGAAAATATTTATGCTTTTCCTAGACAAAATCCATATTTCTCAAAGTGGTCCTTAAAAGTTTTTAAGTTATCAACGGAATACTGTCATCCTGGACAAGCTCCATTAAAATCTTATCTAGGGTGGGTATTTCTTTTTTAAAATAAAAAAATAGTGAACTTTTCTTCGAATTACACTTTTGGTGTCTCCATCAATGACTTTCACTGCTCTGCCTGGACTTTTCTAGGGACGTTCCACTTAGCCTGCTATCTTTGTCCCCCGCAAATTTTAAAAACGGTGGACTTTCCAACTCCAGTCATTCGGGAACATCGGTCGACAGTTTCTTGTACAGTCAATTTCGGGTTATCGTATTTTATTCAATCGTGTACATTTAAAATAATGGATAGTGGAGAATTATTGGAACATCTTCTCGTTGGTGTAAATGTCGCCATCGAAACCTGAAATAGGGTTGGAATTAGGCAGAGGCACTAATAGAGGGTTAAACGGTACCTGTTAAACGCAAAACTGTATAATCTAATACCTAAGTAATCCCTACACAATATTTCAAGACTGACACCGAAATTGAGCCGAACTGAACGGGATTCCCCATTTTATTTCTCTATACCTTTCTGAAATAGACTATAGGTGTGGTAGTGTTTTTTATATATATTACTAAAAATTATTTTTCGCATTTGCAAATTGCATTTGATTTTGCGTATATAGTTTCATTAAAATTTTTCTTTTATTACCACACTTTCGGAACGTCGCCTTAACGTATTTACGCAAAATTCATATCCCCTTGCAACTTTTGTAATATTTTTCTTGAAGTTGGTACAACTTTTATTTCTAAATTTTTGAATGGTGCGTCTAATAATTGAAAAATCAGCTTCATCTATTTTATCACTAATTGAAGGTCTAGGCCTATTTTTCCCAGGAGACGAGAGTAATTTTTCTGGGGTCTCTCGTCTCCATTCCTCCTTCTGCCTATTTAATTATTTCCACTAAATTCACACTCACCTATACATAAAATGTGTTTAAATTTATTAACAATATGACAAGAAAATGACACTTCAAATTTTTTCAAAACTTTATTATAATAATTTTTAATTCTAATTATGGAATTTTTAAACAAAAACGTTTTTACATTATAGAAACTCCGTACTTTTCCTAGCATAAAGCGTTGCTCCCTCCAATTTTTTTGAGCAGTAGTCGACAAAGTTATTTGTCGCAAACCCTATATATGTTTCATATACCTCTCTTGTTTGACTATGAAGAGTTATAAAGTATATTCATTCATACTTGATACCTTTTTGCTACGCCATTGCTTAGTCTTATTATTTCGACGTTTTTGTTTTATTATTTCATTTAAAGAGTATGTGGTTGAACCTTTCATAAGCTTAGCCGAATTTAAAAAACACCTACCACGTTCTCCTTCTTGTGATATTTTCGAAAAAAAAAAAATTAGTTGAAAATCAATGTGCGGGTTCAATTCCAGTGAAAAACCTGGTAAATTAAATTGCTCGGTAGATGAATAAATAATACAATGCCCTCTAAATCATTCCGACTTAGGAAATATTTTCAGATAACTTCTGTATCTATGTTTGAGTTTCTAATTTGTAGTTATGTTCGAACCAGCTCGACTAATGACTGGGGTAATTAATACCTCTTCTGTTGTCTTACGTTTAACGCGAACGCGCTCCTAAAATACCCCACTTATTTAATTCGCTATCTCGCTATCGCCTTATTTCACATTGACTTACAAATCGTGGGATAATCTGGAGACGATTGAAGTTCGCAATCTTAACAATTAATCTTAAGTTTATTCATACGCGTTGGTTTATCATTAGAACGATAATAACTGCTAAGACTACCGCGTCGGGAAGAATGAAGATTTATAGAATGGTATATTTTATATAAAATTAGTTCAATTAAAGTTGGTTGTACTGTTGATTTTAATCTAAGTAGCCGTTCAAACTAACTTCAGGTTAAAATTGTTTACTACTCAAGTTATATAATACAATAAAATTAATTTGAAGCCCATAAAGTCAAAGCAATCGATGAATATCTAGTTTTAGTTTCAAGTAATCAGTAGATACATTCAAATGTTTACTCAGCAAATGAAAAGTGAGTTCAGTTATTGACCACTTGTTTGAACACTATATAATTACAAGTTAATTTTCTAGTTCTCTTGTGGTTTCATTCAATATGCGACTTTTTTATTTACTAACAATCCTATTGAGCTAAAAACTCAACCCATATTTAATCCGTCGCCCTCCGTAATCCTCCGGAATACTAAAGAATACAAAGTTCATCGGTACGATTTTGGCGAACTCTGAAATTTATAGTACCTATCCTGGCTACCAAAAAGCGGTGGCAGTCGATATTTAATGTGGTTATGGGCTCCTTCTTTGGCCGAAAATCGGCGAAACAACTAGAAGGATTAACGTGAAAGGATTCTATATTCCCTTTGCTTTTAATGACTCCAGAATCCAGAAGCGTTTTGTGGTTTGAAAATGCTTTTGGATTCAAGAATTGCTAACAATTTTAAATGTTTTAGTATAATCAGAAATGATTTCTACTTTTTTCAACGAATCGGAATCGATTATTAATTCCGAAAAAAAAAAAGAATCTGTTGGTAACACTGGTAAACACTAGTTTTGTCACACGAACTTTGTGATGATTTTTTTCATGCTGGTGTACCCCCATTAAAATTTATAATAGTTTTGTTTCAATAACTTCCACTTTTTATATGACAGCTACATATTCTTGTTATATACGGTATATAACTTCATTTAGACGACTGTATTTCTCTTGAATTCAACTTCATCTTATATACACTTGAATTAAACATAATGCATTAAAACCACGTCCAAACACACTCTCCAGTATCAAAACTGGTGCTGTGCCAAAGCCTCCAAATTGACCAGAAAGTCAGAATTCCACTCTGGAGCTTTTTTTAAGTCAGCACTATGAGGTATCGGAAGATAGTAACTAAAAGAACTGCACTTATTGGAACAAAGTGATTTAAACGATTAAGTATGTGATTTGAATCTGTCTAAAAACATATCGAGCTTTTGGGGTCTAGATTAAACGACTGGAATTCACCTTTTCCTTTTTCTTAAAAAAGACTAGTTTTAAATCAGAAGAGACTTAAATTCAAGAACATTTAGAAGCATAACCACATCAAAAGGTCTAAGAAATAAGAAATTAAAAAAATTTGAACTTATAACGGGGACATATGTTGGACTTTCATCTGGATTTTCTGGTAAATTTACGTGCTGTGAGTGAAGAACAAGGCGAGAGGGTCCATCGGAACATTTCCTTAAAGGAAAAGGAAAAAGGAATTCAGGAATGCTAGTAGATTATTATCTAATATATAATATCTCCAAATACTGCTCATGTTTGTACTATTTTCGAAAATATATGTTGAAATGTCACAAGAAAACCTACATTCAAAATTTTGTTAAGCAGTTTAATTGAAGTTCAAAATATGAATGCATGATTTTTGAAAAACTAAAATTTACTCTTTCAAGGAAATTTCCACTGGTTGAAGTTAGTCTTGATAGATCTTTGTCGCTTTAATTTTGCTGGGAGAGACTAGGAATAGTAGCTGTCCATGTAACTGTGGGGTTTAAGGTAGCAGTTGCTAAGAATCAGCCAGATCACATATACTGCAACCGCTCTCTGGTGGTTACGTTAGGTACTATAAACTTCAGGATACTGTAATTATATTCTTTGAGAGTAGAGACTGTGGCAGTACTCTATAACTCAAAAAATTTGACAATTTGGCACCCCATTAGAAAATTTTTTTGTCGGATTACCAGGGGTCGATATAATTTTTATTTTTTTTTTAGGATATAGTTATCGATAGTAAAATAACCCAAACCCATTTAGAAGATGCACTACAAAGAACCAAACCGTCCTTATCTAATGAAGAAAGATTAAAATATGAGAAAATGTAAGGCTTAAAAGAATCGATTTTTGTAGAAAGATTTTCTAAAATTTGTGTCGCTTTCAGATACGCAAAATTTCAAAGTGGTTCTATCACAGAAGATTTTAAAACTAGTAGCAAAGCAACACTAGCATAAAATAATTTGGAGATAAATTTAATTGTTACTGGAAAAAAAATGTTATTGTATTTTATTTTTTACTTTACTTTGAAGAAATGGTAGAACCTCTCATATTA